>NC_053155.1:275091497-275391497 GCF_016835505.1 Polypterus senegalus
CTGTGCCATTACATTTCAGACAATGAAATATGGTGGAACAACACTACCCAATAAAAAGAATGAGTCTTTTTTAATTCTTGAGTATGGTTTACAATTCACTTGGTGCTTCTTTCTTTAATCCTGTCTTTCAAAACCAGCTATGTATTGCTTGTGAGGTGCAATTTCCAAATCATTATAGAGTGCTTGACAATTGAAGGGAGAATGTTCCTTAAATGACATGGATAAAGAGCCAGGCCTGGCACTGGGCTAACATTTGCATACATTAGTACTATATATGAAAAGATGAAGTGTTTACTTCTTTAAGTCTGATTACTTAGGTTCGCTAAAATTTAATACCTCAGGCTACTATGACGTGAATACAAAGCAAGGGAATGTGGTAAGCAGTTTTACAGAAAGTATGTTCACAGCACAAGTTATTTTTGTATATTATTTAATATATTTGTGTGTGTGTTTGTAACTATCTATGTATTGGCTGTAGCAAATTCCATACCCGATAATTATACTTATATATGGATGCTTTTCACAATGTGTTGCAGCATTTTTAATCCTATTTGAATTTTTTTTATCCTCTGTTCAAAGAGTCAAGATTAGGCAGAAATGTAGACCCTTTAGTATAGAGATCTACACTTTTAAGATGGACCTACATTTTGTAATAATTAAGAGTACTTAGTAGAGTAATTGCCCCTTTTTCAGGATAATATTTAGCAATCATGGCCTCTTTGCTCTGTCACATGATTCAGAGGTACTGCAGTTTACACAATAGATATAATTTGAATATCATTAATGCCATACATCAAAACTCTATTTTGCTTACAATTTATTTGCTTAAAAATTAAAAATCTAAAGTTATTCTTCTGATCTTCTAGGGACTTTAGAATTGGTCAATAAAGAAGAATATTAAGGACTTTTTAAGATAGGGTGTTGATATCATCCCCAAAATTGTAACAGGTAGTTTAAATGAACAGGATTGGCTGTAAGTACTGGTTGTGAGCAAAATGAATGTGTTCAAACTATTTGCATAGCAGATTTTTCTTAATTATTCGCAAATGATAGATAGTATAGAAATAAATGTACTGTATATTGGGTAACATTATGCAAAAGCTTCTCAGTATACTTTATATTCTTTTCCCACAACTGCATTCTGTGTGATTAGCACCTGGGCTTTCAATACAAAATTCATTAGGCATCTCCACAAATATCTCAATACATTTACACTGCTCAATGTCCTTTTCAGTTCATTTTTTCTCCAAAATGACAATTTCACAAGCTGGGTTTGGTTCTGCATGTAGCCATGTCAGTGTTTTTAGTAAGAGTCTGATCAAATTAGGTTTGTCACTCTGAGTTTGTGGTGATTTCACATTTAAATGGCATATATTAAAGCAGCCAACCACACTGATTACATTGCAAGCCTCATTTGATTTCATACATTCACACATTAGACAGAAAGCGGTTTTAAATGCGTGATTGTGCCTTTACCTTGTGCAACTCCAAAGGTCATTTGTAATTGGAGTGAAGTTTGCAGGGATCTGATTCTGGCAAGCAGAGCAGTGCAACACATACAGAGAATTTAATGGGAACAGTTTATATTCAGTTTTTCCACATTCTCAGTCATGGCAGAAAGAAAACTCTGCTTTAGAGGCTTATTTGATATGTTTATTTTAAGTCTTGTTTTGAAGTTGAATGTCATATAGTATATGGGTTTTATCCATATTTTATTAGCCTTGTGGCCTGTCATTTTAACATGCAGAAGTTCCTTTATTGCTCATTTAATCATGTATATGTATGGATAAGGTGTCCTACAGTTCACTGCTTTTACCTCTTTTGTGTGTGAGATCTAGTCTTGGTACTACATAATACAATTTATAAACTTTACTTCTTCATCTTCATTTTTTAAAGTAATTGCCAATTGTTCCATCTTTTCTGGCCCTGTTCATCTAAACACATGATAGATCATTAAACCAATAACTGATACATTTTAGGTTGTAGTGGTTTGAATTTATATGTAAAAAATATAGTCTGTTTTTTTTTAATAAAAACTAATACAAAAGGTATATATTACCTTTTTTACATCTGAGGAATGTTAAAAATTGTCAATGAAAGATTTCCTAACCTATTATTTTATATACACAACTTTCTAATAATAAGAATAATACGTTTTATTCATATAGCTCTTTCCCATGCTATTATCCTTATACAGTTATCTAATTTATGCAACTTCCATAGTGTTCATATTCTGAAATGTCATCACCAAAGCCAAATTGATATTGAAAGCTGTTATTACTATACAAACAATAAAAACAAAGAAATCATAACGAACTGAAGAACAAAATGTTCAAAGTAAACCATGGAGCAAGACCAAGGGTCAACTTGGCAGAAGGTCTTCAGTTTTCTAGTGTTGAGTAATGCTTCTAGTCACTCGTAAACCTTGATAGACAAAGTTCAGAGAAGTCTGGTATTCTTCCATGGACTGGGCAAAATAATTCACCTTCAAGATCAAAATTTTCCTAGTAGTTTTTTTTTATTTATTTTTTGTTTTTACACTTAGCCTTAAGGCATTGTAAGTTGAAGACCTTTACATCAAACCAGTACTCAGTCTTAATGCCACAAGCAGAGCAGTTGGAAGCAAGAAAAATGATATAGAAGTAAGTAGCGAAGGAACTGGCATGATGACTCAACCCTGTTTGACTTCTGTTCATACGGAGAAGGAATCCATATATATTACTTTTCAGGGTCCATTTGCAGTCAGGTGCTCATGCAGCATCCTCAGCTTAATGATGAGTTTGGCTGCAGTCAATCAGAAAGCCCGGCCTAGACCCAGATTTCTTACCAAAGATCTTTGTCAGGACACTATTCAGAAGCCTCTTCCTAAGATTTGCCTCTTGTGTATGTATATATAAAACCAGTTAGACCGCATGCTTGCATATACTGTCATGAGCAATCTTCCCAAGACAGCTTTACATCCACAGCAATGGAAACAGCATTAAAAAAAGGAGAGTAGAAGTCTGAGATTTGGCAGTCATTTTCAATTGTTATCGGTACTGTTGACTACCCACCATTTTGCGGCTATAAATGTACGAAAGTGCTAGCATACAGTAAACACAAGTCAGGCACCTCAGAGAAACGAAGGGTCAAACTAAACTAACATTCTTGTCAACTCTGTCAAAAGTAACAAGTAACACTAAAAGTGAAGCACTGTATAAATGTGTGAGTTTTGTGTGCAAAGATACAAGACCCGAAATTTACGTTCCTAGAGCACCTGCGAATTGTGAAAAACCACAAATTATGGATGTGGTTTAAAAAAATGCCTATTTTTATAGTTTAAACCCTAAATATGCCCCTAAAACACTTTAATTTAATTTCAAGCTTGGCTTAATACATTACCTAAAAAAAGAATGTAAAGGTAAACCCATATACTGTACAGTACTGTACTGCTATGTCTCCCGCAGTGCTGGAATGTAAAATACCAATGTTACCGCTATATGTACTGTAATTCATGCAAGAGCGTTTTCATTTCCACAAGCCTTAGAAGGTGCAGGACTTTTCGGTGGAATCTTGGGGCTTAACCCTTAAACTGCGACATACTTGGGGTTAATGCATCCCAGAACGCCATATACTTTTTTGCTGCACTTTTTAAGTAAACATCACAGTTCACAAAGAAAAAAGTGAAATTTTAATGGAACACATTTTTTTCATGCAAAGAGCATCACAATTACTGCAACACAGATCATTTTACGCACTGCCATTGAACTGTAAAAACTATTAAAAAAACTACTGGAACAATCTGTTCAAGGTGCAACTGATGCCATTGATGAAATTCAGTAAATCACCGAGCCAACTGTGCTTGAATTGGCTGCATGCAAGCACACAGAGGTAAACGCTGATGCTTGCAGGCTAGTCTAGTGCAGCGGCTGAATCCCAGAGACAGTGAGGCTGCAGGGGCCGGCAGTGGTCATGAGCTGGCTGCTTAACGAATGTACAGCACTGACTGATCAACTCCGGCATGCTGGTAAATTGCACTGGGAACCGACTATAGCCAGTTGCGGCGTTCTATAAATGCACATCATCGAATATACTCGGCTCCTGCATGCTGGCAAACGGCTCTGGGAAGCGACTTTAGCTGGTTGCGGCGGTTTAAGAAGAACAAAACAGAAAACACAAGAACACTCAGCTGGAGATGCGTCACAGGGCAGCAGTTGATCAGCAGCAAGGAGAAATGTATAACATTGTAGCGGTCCTGTACCACTAAGAATCACACCATCAAGAAGGTGCTAATTTATTTTTATGGTGGGGATTTTAGGGACGTACCTAGCCTTGGCCCGACCTGCATGCACTCACAAACAAAAACAAAGCAAACCGGTAATCAAACAGCAAATCTATACTAATAAAAGGCAAAGCCCTCACTGACTGACTCACTAACTCACTCATCAGTAATTCTCCAACTTCCCAGGTAGGTAGAAGGCTGAAATTTGGCAGGCTCATTCCTTACAGGTTACTTAGAAAAGTTAAGCAGGTTTCATTTTGAAATTCTACATGTAACTGTCATAATAGAATACTACTTACATACATATATACGGCCATAGCCTGCAGCTCGGTCGCCATGTGAGGCAGAGTTGCGTCCTCCATCCCCATGCCTCCCACATAATTGACTGCCTGCCCATATAAGGCCATCCATCAGTAGCACTAATCTCTTATTTATAAATGGCAGAAATATATTCACATGTACTTAACCTATATTACAACTATATACAGTAATCCCTCGCTATATCGCGCTTCGACTTTCGCGGCTTCACTCTATCGCGGATTTTAAATGTAAGCATATCTAAATATATATCACGGATTTTTCGCTGGTTCATGGATTTCGGACAATGGGTCTTTTAATTTGTGGTACATGCTTCCTCAGTTTGTTTGCCCAGTTGATTTCATACAAGGGACGCTATTGGCAGATGGCTTAGAAGCTACCCAATCAGAGCATGTATTACATATTAACTAAAAATCCTCAATGCTATAAGATATGCTTCCCGTGTGGTGCTCGATTGTTTGCTTGTCTCTGCCTCTATCTCACCCTCTCTGACATTCTCTGTGCCTGACGGAGGGGGTGTGAGCAGAGGTGCTGTTTGCACAGAAGCTGTTTGCCTAGTGGATACGAACGCACCTCTAAGAAATGCCGGCCGCTTTATCGCGGTGCTTCCAAAAACACACTTATTGATTTTTTGATTGTTTGCTTTAATCTCGCTCTCTCTCTCTCTCTCTCTGACGTTCTCTGCGCCTGACGGAGGAGATGTGAGCAGAGGTGCTGTTTGCACAGAGACTGTTTGCTTAGAAGATACTGACGCTCCTCTAAAAAATGCCACGGCAAACTTAAAAGCACACGTATTGATTTTTGATGTTTGCTTTTCATTGCGAGCGATCCCTCTCTCTCTCTGAAATTCTCTGCTCCTGAAGAGAAGAAAATATGTTTGCATTCTTTTAATTGTGAGAAAGAACTGTCATCTCTTGTCATGGAGCACAGTTTAAACTTTTGACTAAAATGTGTTATTTCATGTCTAGAGGGCTCTAATAATGCTAACAGTGTGGGAGAGTTTCTAAGGGCTTAAAATATATAAAAATAATTATACAAACATATGGTTTCTACTTCACAGATTTTCATCTATCGGGGGGGGTTCTGGAACGCAACCCCCGCGATCGAGGAGGGATTACTGTACACATATAAATTAGACACCCAGACACACACAATCCCCATACGTTCCCCAGTCCTTTATCTGAACTTTCTTTTAAAAGTTTATAATCACACAGCCTAGGAAGTCTGCAGTGAATCTGGTGACCAATCCTGATGTGCGCCGTGGACGCATTTACTTAATTTACATGTAAAGAAGCAATCTCACTGGCTCGGCAACAGTTCCTTTATTGTACTCACAGGCAAATACACATCTTCATAGAGATGCTGCCGAGAACAAAAGAATGCAAGAAAGCAAGGTAAAGAAACGGAAATAATCTCTTAATTTATAAACGGCGCAAATATATTCACATGTACTTAACCTATATTACAACATATACAGTATGTGGGAAGCTGAAATTTTGCGTGCTTATTCCTTGCAGTGTACTTATAAAAGTTAAGTATGTTTCATGTCCTATTACAACACCCAAGGGGGGGAAACAGGTGTACCCCCTAAACTGTATATATAGATAAGGGAAACCCCTCCTTACTATTTCTGCTACTTCCAGTTTTCCCATGCTCATCCTTTACACTGTACTTACAAACGTTAAGTATGTTTCATTTCGTGTTGTGCCCCATAATTAACTTTTGAAAATAATGTCTTCTTTTTGGCGGTTCTCACCATTATGCCATAAGGAAGTTTAGGAACTGAGCTCTCCTTTTGGCGGTTGCATTCCTTATTTCCATTAAAAGAGGATTTATTTCACACACAAGGGCCACCCCCGGTGCCCCTTCCTTTTTCCACACAGCCAGTGTCCACACACCTACCACGTGGTTGGCTCCCTGCCTGTATACATTAACGACATCCCGTGCTCATGTGCCTCTGCACTCGCTTCCTTACTGTCCTCAGCTGTTCGTACTCATTGCTCCCTTCTTCTTTACTCCACCGCTTCAAGCCTGTTATTGTTCGCCTTGCTTCACGTCTGCCTGCTGTTGACTCCTGCCTTTTCGTTTACTCCACCGCTTTACTACGAAACTTACAACCACCAAAACTTTGTAATGGCACCAGGCTTTAGATCGAAACTCTGCACAATAACCTCATTGAGGCAACTGTCTTCACTGAAACAGGCTCAGAGAAGACTGTATTTATTCCTCGCATCCTTCTCATACCCTCTGACCTCCAATTTCCAGTAACGGTCAGCTTCGCTATGACAATAAAAGAGTCACAGGACCAGACTCTAAAACAGGTTGGCATTGACTTGACACAAGATTGCTTCTCACATGGCCAACTGTATGTTGCATGCTGAAGAGTAAGCTCAGCAGACATTTTACAGCCTGAGGGCAGAACTGCAAGCGTTGTTTACAAAGAGATCCTTACATCCTAAAAATGTGTATTTCTCATACACAACATTTACAATCATACTCATCAATACTCAATACTAAAATAAGCCTACGACAATCACATTGACAATCACGTTGCGTTTTTTTTAAAATGTTACCTTTTTTTCATAACTTCTTCAACACACTACTTCTCCACTGCGAAGCGCTGGTATTTTGCTAGTAAAGAATATAATGAAAACAAAGATAACCACCCCTGTTCTCCTTACGGCAGTTATGCATTAAATACAACAAAGCACAAACAAAACACACACAGTAAAGTCCATGAAAAACTGCAACAGATGAAATGTAATGATGAAAATAAATAGTCCAGAGATCCACACGTTGAATGGGAATTTAAAGATAGTCCTACCGGTAGTTCCTGAAATGGTGAAGACGAGTGGACGGGTTCAGAAGTGCTTCTTTTTTCACAGGAAGGCCATGAATCCACTTCCAGTCGTCATGTACACAGGCAGACGGCAAACAATCCAGACCCCAACCACGAAATGATCCAGGACAAAACAAGTAAGTACAGGTAACCCAACAGAAGGCAGACAGACAGGAACTTCCTGTTCTCTCTACAGTGCAGTATTGTCACAATAAATGGCATAAAAAATTGCGGAGGATATTTTCAGTTTCTGCTAACAATAATTAGTTAGGTTCTAAGGAAGAATCCGCGAATGACTGAGGCCGCAAACTCTGAACCACAACTTCGCAGGGGTCTAATGTACAGTGATCCCTCGTTATATCGCGCTTCAACTTAAGCAGCTTCACTCGATCGCGGATTTGAAATGTAAGCATATCTAAATATATATCACGTATTTTTCGCTGGTTCGCGGATTTCTGCGGACAATGGGTCTTTCAATTTATGATACATGCTTCCTCAGTTTGTTTGCCCAGTTGATTTCATACAAGGGACACTATTGTCGGATGGCTACCCAATCAGAGCATTAATTACGTATGAAATAAAACTCCTCAATGATATACGATATGCTTCCCGCTCAGTGCTTGATTGTCTCTCTCATTCTCTCTGCCTGATGGAGGGGGTGTGAGCAGAGGGGCTGTTTGCACAAAGGCTGTTTACCTAGAGGATACGGATGCTCCTCTAAAAAATGCCGCTTTATTGCGGTGCTTCAGCATACTTAAAAGCCCAAAAGCACGTAGTGATTTTTTGATTGTTTGCTTTTCTCGTGCACGCTCTCTCTCTCTCTCTCTCTCTCTCTCTCTGACATTCTCTGCTCCTGACACGCATTCTTTGAAGAGGAAGATATGTTTGCATTCTTTTAATTGTGAGAAAGAACTGTCATCTCTGTCTTGTCATGGAGCACAGTTTACACTTTTGACTAAAGGGTGTTATATCATGTCTAGAGGGCTCTAATAATGTTAACAGTGTGGGAGAGTTTATAAGGGCTTAAAATATATAAAAATAACAATACAAACATATGGTTTCTACTTTGCAGATTTTCACCAATCGTGGGGGGTTCTGGAACACAACCCCCGTGATCGAGGAGGGATTACTGTACTTAAACAGATATCTCACCTAAGCCTTGTTCCTAGGTCTAGGCTATAGCAGTCATGTATTTAATTTTATAATGTTCTCTTTTCTTTGGCTAATATTTTACTTATTCTGTATTATTTACAGTACATCTCTTATTTAGTCTTACATATACAGAAAGTGTTTTGTGCCAATGTTTGAGTAATTGAAACTGTTATTTTATAGAGTGCATTTGTTATAAATAAATAACTTGATGTACTGTTGGGGACATTAATTGATAATCAAAAATATATTCAATTATAAAGGGGATGTGGTCTGTATCAAACGGTGCAGTTTTCAAGACAGGATTTGTTACAGTTGAGTCCTAGACAGTTTGTTTTTAATTCCATGGAAAATGTGAATGTAACATCAGAGGCATTTTAATTCCTACAGCGTTGTTAAATATGCTTTTCTAGCACGACTCCTGATGATGTTACAAAAGAATATATTTCTCCTCCTATTGCACATACATATATCCTATTTTCCCATTATATTGAAAGACAAATTGCTATATACTGAATATCTCTTGAAATTGCTCAGTTTACCAAGTATAAACCTTTTACATAACAGCATTAATGTTTTTAATCAAAAATCTATACTAATAAAAGGCAAAGCCCTCACTGACTCCTCACTAATTCTCCAACTTCCCGTGTAGGTAGAAGGCTGAAATTTGGCAGGCTCATTCCTTACAGCTTACTTACAAAAGTTGGGCAGGTTTAATTTCGAAATTCTACGCGAAATGGTCATAACTGGAACCTATTTTTTCGTCCATATACTATAATAGACTTCTGCCCGGTGGCCGTAGGAGGCGGAGTTACGCCTCCCACGTAACTTAGTGCCTGCCCATATAAGGCCGTCCACAAAACAATTGCTGTATATTGACAATCATATAACACACTAATTCTCCGCTGCGAAGCGCAGGTATATGTATATATATATATATCTCCCAATCTACATACTCTCAAATAGACAAACCACACGCCGTGGCACAATGGTAGAGGTGCGCCGACGTCCGATTCCCAAGAGGGGGTGCACTGAGTATGTACGCCTGATGACCCCAAAATTAGGGCGAAACACGTGTCGCGTACTCTGCATTATTTACAGTAAAACTATTTCAATATATATATACATACATATATATATATACACACACACACATATATATCAGCGCTTCCCGATTCCTTTTACCCTCGCATCCCCTTGGTTTGAGACGTATGAAAAAATATGCAGTTAACGCAGAAAGACAGATCACCAATTGAAGCTTTATGAATAATGGATACTTTATTCGCCATCAGTGATTATTTTGGTAAAGCCATACTCGGTGTAATCATTAGATGAACGGTAAAAAAGTAAGAGTGAGGGGAGGGTGACTTATTGAGGCACGCAGGCGAAACCACAATAGCACGCGGGTTCGATGTAGTGCGCGTCAACTCGATCTGAATTGCGTGATCACATTTGAAAAAATATATCCTTTCAAGTTCTATTTAGTCGACACAAATATCTTTGGTTGGAATGTAAGGCGAATTTACTCTTTACATTTCTGTGGTGAAGAAAAATTTATGCAATGATGTCTACATTTAACTTACATTCCTACCAAAGATATTTCTGTCGACTAAATAAAAATTCCTTCTATTTAAAATTTAAATAGAACTTGAACAGATACGATAGTTCATAATATCCACGCAAACTTGCACATAAGAGCGGGAGTCATCCGTTTTAACAAACAGCGTATTGCACTGATACGAAATAGCCTGCCCATTTAATTATTTAGGAATGGATAAATAAATTAAGATTTTGTACAAATAATGTTTTTCATTTTTCTTCCTTGATGGATTCTGGCACCCCCAGCAACAGTTGCTCGCACCCCAAAGAGTGTGTATGTATGTATGTATATATCTATACTAATAAAAGGCAAAGCCCTCACTGACTGACCGACTCACTCACTGACTCATGACTAATTCTCCAACTTAACGTGTAGATAGAAGGCTGAAATTTGGCAGGTTCATTCCTTACAGCTTCCTTACAAAGGTTGGGCAGGTTTAATTTCGAAATTCTATGCGTATTGGTCATAACTGGAAGGTATTTTTCTCCATTTACTGTAATGGAGTTGAGCTTGAAAGCCGTGGGGGCGGAGTTTCGCTCCAGCCTCACCACTACCACAATCCTGTACAGTGTTAATAGTGCTAGTGCTGCATCAAATGGTTGGTGACCCACACCAACTATCAGTCCTCAAATATAGAATGAATGGATAGATAGAATGGATGCAGCTATTGGTTCTGGATCTCCATAAACATTTACAATATTATTTATATATTTATTTACTTATCAATAGATTGATTGTTTGGTTTGCCTTATTACCTATCCTATGAGTCTGTATGCATCTGAATTTCCCCATTAGATTAATTAAGTTTTTTCTAATCTAATCTGATATACAGTATACCACAGTGAAAAGATAAATAAAGGTACAAAGTTGATCAAAATACAACAGTTGGAAAAGCAATGATGATTAGATATCCATCCATCCATCCATCCTCTTCCGCTTATCCGAGGTCAGGTCGCGGGGACAGCAGCTTAAGCAGAGAGGCCCAGACTTCCCTCTCCCCGCCACTTCTTCCAGCTCTTCGGGAGAATCCCAAAGGCTCCCAGGCCAGCCGGGAGACATAGTCCCTCCAGCGTGTCCTGGGTCTTCCCCGGGCCTCCTCCCGTTGGACGTGCCCGAACACCTCACCAGGGAGGCGTCCAGGAGGCATCCTGATCAGATGCCCGAGCCACCTCATCTGACTCCTCTCGATGCGGAGGAGCAGCGGCTCTACTCTGAGCCCCTCCCGGATGACTGAGCTTCTCACCCTATCTTTAAGGGAAAGCCCAGACACCCTGCGGAGGAAACTCATTTCAGCCGCTTGTATTCGCGATCTCGTTCTTTCGGTCACTACCCATAGCTCATGACCATAGGTGAGGGTAGGAGCGTAGATCGACTGGTAAATTGAGAGCTTTGCCTTACGGCTCAGCTCCTTTTTCACCACGACAGACCGATGCAGAGCCCGCATCACTGCGGATGCCGCACCGATCCACCTGTCGATATCACGCTCCATTCTTCCCTCACTCGTGAACAAGACCCGAGATACTTGAACTCCTCCACTTGGGGCAGGATCTCTCCCCCAACCCTGAGAGGGCACTCCACCCTTTTCCGGCTGAGGACCATGGTCTCGGATTTGGAGGTGCTGATTCTCATCCCAGCCGCTTCACACTCAGCTGCGAACCGATCCAGAGAGAGCTGAAGATCACGGCCTGATGAAGCAAACAGGACAACATCATCTGCAAAAGCAGTGACCCAATCCTGAGTCCACCAAACCGACCCCTTCAACACCCTGGTTGCGCTTAGAAATTCTGTCCATAAAAGTTATGAACAGAATCGGTGACAAAGGGCAGCCCTGGCGGAGTCCAACTCTCACTGGAAACGGGCTGACTTACTGCCGCAATGCGGACCAAGCTCTGACACCGGTTGTACAGGACCGAACAGCTCTTATCAGGGGTCCGTACCCCATACTCCCGAGCACCCCCACAGGATTCCCCGAGGGACACGGTCAATGCCTTTTCCAAGTCCACAAAACACATGTAGACCGGTGGGCAAACTCCCATGCACCCTCCAGGACTCTGCTAAGGGTGAAGAGCTGGTCCACTGTTCGCGACCAGGACTAAAACCACACTGTTCCTCCTGAATCCGAGGTTCACTATCCGACGGACCCTCCTCTCCAGAACCCCGAATAGACTTTTCCAGGGAGGCTGAGGAGTGTGATCCCTCTATAGTTGGAACACACCCTCCGTCCCCTTTTAAAGAGGGGACCACCACCCGGTCTGCCAATCCAGAGGCACTGTCCCGATGTCCATGCGATGTTGCAGAGACGTGTCAACCAAGACAGTCCTACAACATCCAGAGCCTTAAGGAACTCCGGCGATCTCATCCACCCCGGGCCCTGCCACCAAGGAGTTTTTGACCACCTCGGTGACTTCAGTCCCAGAGATGGGAGAGCCCACCTCAGAGTCCCCAGGCTCGGCTTCCTCATTCGAAGGCATGTGAGGGGGATTGAGGAGGTCTTCAAGTACTCCCCACCACCCATAACGCCCGAAGTCGAGGTCAGCAGCGCACCATCCCCCCATATACGGTGTTGACACTGCACTGCTTCCCTCCTGAGACGCCGGACGGTGGACCAGAATCTCCTCGAAGCCGTCCAAAGTCGTTCTCCATGGCCTCCAAACTCCTCCCATGCCCGAAGTTTTGCCTCAGCAACAACGAAGCCGCTCGCTTGGCCTGCCGGTACCTATCAGCTGCCTCCAGAGACCCACAGGACAAAAAGTCCTATAGGACTCCTTCTTCAGCTTGACGGCATCCCTCACGCCGTGTCCACCAACGGGTTCGGGATTGCCGCCACGACAGGCACCGACCACCTTGCGGCCACAGCTCGTCAGCCGCCTCAACAATAGAGGCACGGAACATGGCCCATTCGACTCAATGTCCCCACCTCCCTCGGGACGTGGTTGAAGTTCTGCCGGAGGTGGGAGTTGAAGCTACTTCTGACAGGGGACTCTGCCAGCCGCTCCCAGCAGACCCTCACAACACGCTTGGGCCTACCAGGTCTGACCGCATCTTCCCCACCATGAAGCCAACTCACCACCAGGTGGTGATCAGTTGACAGCTCCGCCCCTCTCTTCACCCAGTGTCCAAGACATATGGCCGCAAGTCCGGCGACACGACCACAAAGTCATCATCGACCTGAGGCCTAGGGTGTCCTGGTGCCAAGTGCACATATGAACACCCTTATGCTTGAACATGGTGTTCGTTATGGACAATCCGTGATGAGCACAGAAGTCCAATAACAAAACACCGCCGGGTTCAGATCGGGGCCATTCCTCCCAATCACCCTTCCAGGTCTCACTGTCATTGCCCACGTGAGCATTGAAGTCTCCCAGCAAAACGAGGGAATCCCCAGAAGGTATGCCCTCTAGCAACCCTCCAGAGACTCCAAAAGGGTGGATACTCCAAACTGCTGTTCGGCATACGCACAAACAACAGTCAGGACCCTTCCCCACCCGAAGGGGAGGGAGGCCACCCTCGCCCACCGGGTAAACCCCAATGCACAGGCTCCAAGTCGGGGCAATAAGTATGCCCACACCTGCTCGGCGCCTCTCACCGGGTGCAACTCCAGAGTGGTAGAGAGTCCAGCCCCTCTCAAGGAGATTGGTTCCAGAGTCCAAGCTGTGCGTCGAGGTGAGTCCGACTATATCTAGCCGGAACCTCTCGACCTCGCGCACTAGCTCAGGCTCCTTCCCTTCAGAGAGGTGACATTCCACGCCCCAAGAGCCAGTTTCTGTAGCCGAGGATCAGACCGCCAAGGTCCCGCCTCGCCACCACCCAACTCACACTGCACCCAACCTCCTTGGCCCCTCCCATAGGTGGTGAGCCCATGGGGAGGAGGACCCACGCTACCTCTTCGGCTGTGCCCGCCGAGCCCCATGGGTGCAGGCCCGCCACCAGGCGCCACCATCAGCCCCACCTCCAGGCCTGGCTCCAGAGGGGCCCGTGACCAGCGTCCGGCAAGGGAAAACGTCGTCCAAGTTTTATTCTTCATGGAGGTTTGTTGAACTGCTCTTTGTCTCATTCCTCACCTAGGACCAGTTTGCCTTGGGTGGTCCTACCAGAGGCATAAAGCCCCGGACAACATAGCTCCTAGGATCATTGGGACACACAAACCCCTCCACCACGATAAGGTGATGGTTCAAGGAGGGGATGATTAGATATAGTTGTGAAAAATACAGAAAGACAAACAGTTCATGGGCTTCTTGATGTTTGCCATTTCTAAGTTGAGCTGTGTGGAGTTAAAGGTATTATGTAAAGTTGACAGGTTTACAAAGGAAAATACAAAGCAAGTTAGGTTTAATAAGCAATTAGAGGTAGAATTTATTTCAAAATTAAATCCATAATAGCGATTTTATCAGATATAGTGCCTGTAATTACTCTCAATAGTTAGAATTACTTAGTAAAGCAAACCAAAGCTTAGAAGCATCTGAAAGTTACTTCACTATAGGTAAAGACTCAAAGTAGTCTCTTGAAGAAAATCAGAAGCAACATGTTCCATTGGGATGAGTCTGTTTAATTATATTTAATATTTTTTGTTCTGGGAAGTGGTATGAAACCAAAAAATATTTGCATATTTAATAGGTTTAATAGTTCATACTGTAGGAGCCTGTTATGTAAAATTCAGTTTAGTTGGATGTATTGTAATCCAGGTTTTACTTTTCTGTGATGTGTAGCTTACAAAGGTGTAAAGCAGAGAAAAAGTTTTCTGTTACAGAGATGCAAGTAATGCGTATTTGCAGCAGGAAAACCTTTACATATCTGCTGGTGATTTTTCTTGATGCTGTGGGAGGTTAACACACTTTCATAAAATGCAGAGTGAAATTCTCTGTATTTTGGCCACCAATCGGAGGTAGAGTGCTTATGCAGCAGGGGCTATTGGTACTCCATGTATAGTTGCTATGGAATTCTTTAAAATCATAGTTTACAGAAAGTCTTCTTAAAACTGCTAAAGTGCTATGAGTGACACATTATGATAATAGTACTAGCTCAGGAGGCTGTGTGCAGAATCTGTAGGCTTGTACTGTCTAGTTTACTATTAATGAAATCCTTAGAATTGTTGCCATTAATTGATATATTCATTTTTCACCTTTCCATTACAGGGTCATGGTGAGTTAAATCCTTACCCAGCAGTTAGACACAAAGTAGGAATCAGCCCATTAAAGAGACGTTACTACATCATATGGCACATACTTTACACATACTGTATGTTCAAAACACTCCTGTGTTAAGATACATTAAATCTGACCATTCTGTTTTCTATTCTTTGGTATTTTAGCTTTTGGAAGATAGGATTGTTTCTTTTTCATTGATTTCATTGAAATAGTAGCCTGAGGAAGGCACATTATAAATATGTATTGTTGTTTTCAATATTGCAATATGAGAGAAAGACTATTGAGGCATTATGAATGGTTCAGACCTGCAAATACTTTTTTTTTTGTTCTGGGTTATGATCTTGTTGTAAACAACCTGAAATTATTTAAATGTTTATGTACATTAAACCTTGAATTATTATTTTTATTATCAATGTACCATATCCTTCACTTTTTGTTTTACTAGATTCCTTTAATCAAAGTGATTCTTATTGTACTCTATTTTTTGAAGTTGATTTAAATACTTTCATATAGTTAAGTGTTTTATAATACAGAGAGCCAAAATATGACAATACAAATATTATATGTTCAGGCATACACAGTCTAATAGTTTTCTGACTGTGTATTATTGTGAAAAAATCTATGAAATTCAGTTGTAACCCTACAACGAGATTGGGAATCTCTTTTTAAATAAACGTCATCCAAATGGTTTACCAATATAGGTTAGGCATCTAAACTTATAGATACTGATTGCTCTGACCAGCAGAATTTAGAAATTTATTAATATGAGACAGATTCCATTAACTTAGACACAGGTAATTTGCTGTGCCACTGCTGAGTTAGATCCTGTGCATTTTATCAACTTCTGTGTTATTGATGTGGTTCTGTTTCATTGTATTTCTTCTGTATATTTGATAAATAGACCATAGGGAACTGATTATGTAATGGCACAGCGTGCTTAAAAACATTTCAGTCTTACAAAAGTTAACAGCATCACACCAAAGTAGTAAAGAAACTTTTGTGCAATATATTTTCTTTTTAGTGAATTCCTCATATTTAGGTACTAGCTGTGTTACCCAGCTTTGCCCAGAAAAACTTTGATAAGACAATAGGCCTTAGATATAGTGCCATCAGTTAACCGAGTGCATCAGAAGTACTATTCTGTAAGTTATTTTCTTTATACAGTGTTTGTAGAGGTTTTTTCCAAAGGCTAAAATCATTGGCACATGCAGTGTGGTGCATGGTTAAGGCTTTGGACCTAGGACTTCAAACCCTGTGGCGGTGGGTTCAAATCCTGCTACTTATAGTGTGTGTGTGAGCAAAGCATTTTACCTGCCTGTGCTTCAATTGGGGGAAAAAAGAAATGTAACCAATTGTATCTCAATTGTTTTAAGTTGACTTACATTTATAAACAAAAAGGTGCGTGTACTCATACTGTATGTTGTGTTTGGATCAAGTTTGAAGTCCAGAGGAGGTATGTAGATACCAATAGTCCTAGCATTAAATGTTTTGTTTATTTGGTGAAACGTAACATTTAAAATTTGAAATTGAGAAATTGTATCGTACTACGTAATATTGGCTTGACTATTTCAAAATTACAAACACAGAATTATCAAAATCAAAGAATATCAACCACAAGTTAATAACGACCTCTACATTCTACAAAAATAAGTTATGTAGTCCAGCAAAGCAATCAGTGCTTAATTTGGTTGAGTTTTAGAAAGAAAAATTCCAATGTATTTTCATGTTTTCATCAACTGATCTCTAGCACTTGGCAACTAATCCTAATTTAGTAATAACAATAATTTATTTTTTGTATTCCCCAAAATCACAGAAGGAGGGATGCAATGGGCTTTAACAGGCCCTGTTTTTTGACAGTGCCTCCCAGCCTTGATTCCTTAAGAAGATGAGAAAAAACTCCTAAAAAAAACCCTTGTAGGGAAAAAATGGAAGAAATCTTGGGGAAAGCCAATTCAGAGAGAGACACCCTTTCCAGGGAGGTTGGGTGTGCAATTGGTGTCAAAAATGGGGTAAATATAATACAATACAGAGAACAGAACCTAAGTAATCCTCTTCAAAGATCTAGATTGCCAATCTGTCATTTCCACCTCAGAAATATAATATAATAGTACAATAGTAATAGTACCAGTGCAAAGCAAAATTCAAGAGTAGATTATGTCACATATGAGGTTTCTGATTTGTTCAGAGTCTTGGAGACCTCTACCAAGAAGCTGCCTCCCCACTACTTACCATTCCACAGCTAAATCAGTGCTGGCCGGCCAATCTGATGAAAGGACCCTTCTCCCCAAAGATTCGAGTGCTCCTTTATCAGAGATTAGCAAAATACCCGCGCTTTGCAGCGGAGTAGTGTGTTAAAGAAAAGGAAACATTTTGAAAATAACGTAATATGATTGTCAATGTAATTGTTTTGTCACTGTTGTGAGTGATGAGCGTTGCTGTCATATATATATATATATATATATATATATATATATATATATATATATACACACACACACATATAAACATATATATATATATATATATACATATCTATACATATATACATACAGTAATCCCTCCTCGATTGCGGGGTTTGCGTTCCAGAACCCCCCGCGATAGATGAAAATCCAAACCATATGTTTGTATGGTTATTTTTATATATTTTAAGCCCTTATAAACTCTCCCACACTGTTAACATTATTAGAGCCCTCTAGACATGAAATAACACCCTTTAGTCAAAAGTTTAAACTGTGCTCCATGACAAGACAGAGATGACAGTTCTTTCTCACAATTAAAAGAATGCAAATAGATCTTCTCTTCAGGAGCAGAGAATTTCAGAGAGAGAGAGCGCTCGCAAAGAAACATTATTAGAGCCCTCCATCAGGCAGAGAGAGTGAGAGGGACAGAAAAAAAGCAAACAGTCAAGCACCGCACAGCAAGCACATCGTATATCATTGAGGAGTTTTAGTTAATATGTAATACATGCTCTGATTGGGTAGCTTCTAAGCCATCCGCCAATAGCGTCCCTTGTATTAAATCAACTGGGCAAACAAACTGAGGAAGCAAGTACCATAAATTAAAAGATCCATTGTCCGCAGAAATCTGCGAACCAGCGAAAAATCCGTGATATATACAGTAATCCCTCGCTATATCGCGCTTCGACTTTCGCGGCTTCACTCTATCGCGGATTTTAAATGTAAGCATATCTAAATATATAGCACAGATTTTTCGCTGGTTTGCGGATTTCTGGACAATGGGTCTTTTAATTTATGGTACTTGCTTCCTCAGTTTGTTTGCCCAGTTGATTTTATACAAGGGACGCTATTGGCGGATGGCTTAGAAGCTACCCAATCAGAGCATGTATTACATATTAACTAAAAATCCTCAATGCTATAAGATATGCTTCCCGTGCGGTGCTCCGTTGTTTGCTTGTCTCTGCCTCTATCTCACCCTCTCTGACATTCTCTGCGCCTGACGGAGGGGGTGTGAGCAGAGGTGCTGTTTGCACAGAAGCTGCTTGCCTAGTGGATATGAACGCACCTCTAAGAAATGCCGGCCGCTTTATCGCGGTGCTTCCAAAAACACACTTATTGATTTTTTGATTGTTTGCTTTAATCTCGCTCTCTCTCTGTGACGTTCTCTGTGCCTGACAGAGGAGATGTGAGCAGAGGGGCTGTTTGCACAGAGGCTGTTTGCATAGAAGATACTGACGCTCCTCTAAAAAATGCCGCAGCAAACTTAAAAGCACACGTATTGATTTTTTGATTGTTTGCTTTTCTTTGCGAGTGCTCTCTCTCTCTGAAATTCTCTGCTCCTGAAGAGAAGATCTATTTGCATTCTTTTAATTGTGAGAAAGAACTGTCATCTCTGTCTTGTCATGGAGCACAGTTTAAACTTTTGACTAAAGGGTGTTATTTCATGTCTAGAGGGCTCTAATAATGTTAACAGTGTGGGAGAGTTTATAAGGGCTTAAAATATATAAAAATAACCATACAAACATATGGTTTCTACTTCGCGGATTTTCATCTATCGCGGGGGGTTCTGGAACGCAACCCCCGCAATCGAGGACGGATTACTGTATTTAGATATGCTTACATTTAAAATCATGATGGAGTGAAGCCCTGAAAGTCTTGATATAGCGAGGGATCACTGTGTGCATATGTATATGTATATGTATATGTATGTGTATATGTATATGTATATGTGTGTGTATATATGTATATATACACACATATCTACATATATACATATACATACACACATATATACACATAAACACACATATATACATATAAACACACACATATATATATATATATACACACACACACACATATATATATATATATATATATATATATATATATATATATATATATATATATATATATATATATATATATCTATATATATATACATATCTATATATATATATACATATACAGTAATCCTCGCTATATCGCGCTTTGACTTTCAGGTTTCACTCTATCTGGATTTTAAATGTAAGCACATCTAAATATATATCACGGATTTTTCGCTGATTCGCTTTCTGGACAATGGGTCTTTTAATTTAGGTTACATGCTTCCTCAGTTTGATTGCCCAGTTGATTTCATACAAGGGACGCTATTGGCGGATGGCTTAGAAGCTACCCAATCAGAGCATGTATTACATATTAACTAAAACTCCTCAATGCTATAAGATATGCTTCCCAGCGTGCTTGTTTTGTTTGCTTCTCTCTGTCTCTCATTCTCTGCCTGACGGAGGGGTGTGAGCAGAGGGGCTGTTTACACAGTGGCTGTTTGCCTAGAAGATAGGACGCTTTATCCTCTACAAAATGCTGCTTTATCTCGTGCTTCTGTATACTTAAAAGCAGGTATTGATTTTTTGATTGTTTGCATAGAAGATTTTCTTAGCTTAAAAGCACTCTCTGACATTATCTGCTTTTCTTCACGAGTGCTCCTTTGAAGATAAGATATGTTTGCATTCTTTTAATTGTGAGAAAGAACTGCCATCTCTGTCTTGTAATGAAGCACAGTTTAAACGTTTGACTAAAGGGTGTTATTTCATGTCTAGAGGGCTCTAATAATGTTAACAGTGTGGGAGAGTTTATAAGGGCTTAAAATATATAAAAATAACCATACAAACATATGGTTTCTACTTCGAGGATTTTCATCTATCGCTCGGGTTCTGGAACGCAACCCCCAATCGAGGAGGGATTACTGTATTTAGATATGTTACATTTAAAATCCATGATGGAGTGAAGTCTGAAGTGATATAGCGAGGGATCACTGTGTGCATATGTATATGTATATGTATATGTATGTGTATATGTATATGTATATGTGTGTGTATATATGTATATATACACACATATCTACATATATACATATACATACACACATATATACACATAAACACACATATATACATATAAACACACACATATATATATATATATACACAC
This sequence comes from Polypterus senegalus, assembly GCF_016835505.1. NCBI lineage: Eukaryota > Metazoa > Chordata > Cladistia > Polypteriformes > Polypteridae > Polypterus > Polypterus senegalus. The sequence goes on from NC_053155.1 coordinate 275,112,256, forward strand.
ACACACACACATATATATATATATATATATATATATATATATATATATATATATATATATATATATATATAAATACATATCTATATATATATACATATCTATATATATATATACATATACAGTAATCCTCGCTATATCGCTTTGACTTTCAGGGTTTCACTCTATCTGGATTTTAAATGTAAGCACATCTAAATATATATCACGGATTTTTCTGATTCGCTTTCAGTGGACAATGGGTCTTTTAATTTAGGTTACATGCTTCCTCAGTTTGATTGCCCAGTTGATTTCATACAAGGGACGCTATTGGCGGATGGCTTAGAAGCTACCCAATCAGAGCATGTATTACATATTAACTAAAACTCCTCAATGCTATAAGATATGCTTCAAGTATGCTTTGTTTTGTTTGCTTCTCTCTGTCTCTCATTCTCTCTGCCTGACGGGAGGGGGTGTGAGCAGAGGGGGCTGTTTACACAGTGGCTGTTTGCCTAGAAGATAGGACGCTCCTCTACAAAATGCTGCTTTATCGCGGTGCTTCTGTATACTTAAAAGCAGGTATTGATTTTTGATTGTTTGCTTTTCTTAGCGGCTCTCTCTGACATTATCTGCTCTTCACGGTGCTCCTTTGAAGATAAGATATGTTTGCATTCTTTTAATTGTGAGAAAGAACTGCCATCTCTGTCTTGTAATGAAGCACAGTTTAAACGCTTGACTAAAGGGTGTTATTTCATGTCTAGAGGGCTCTAATAATGTTAACAGTGTGGGAGAGTTTATAAGGGCTTAAAATATACAAAATAACCATACAAACATATGGTTTCTACTTATGGATTTTCACCTATCGGGGTCTGGAACGCAACCCAGCGATCGAGGAGGGATTACTGTACACACACATATTATATATACAAAATCTTAATTTATTTATCCATTCCTAAATATTTAAATGGGCAGGCTATTTCAGTATCAGTGCAATACGCTGCTTGTTAAAACGGATAACTCCCGCTCTTATGTGCAAGTCTGCGTGGATATTATGAACTATCGTATCTGTTCAAGTTCTGTTTAAATTTTAAATAGAAGGAATTTTTATTTAGTCGACAGAAATATCTTTGGTAGGAATGTAAGTTAAATGTAGGCATCATTGCATACATTTTTCTTCACCATAGAAATGTAAAGAGTAAATTACTTACATTCCAACCAAAGATATTTGTGTCAACTAAATAGAACTTGAAAAGATATATTTTTTCAATATGATCACGCAATTCAGATCGAGTTGACACGCACTATATCGAGCCCAGCGTACTATTGTCGTTTCACCTGCGTGCCTCAATAAGTCACCCTCCCTCGCTGTTACTTTTTACCGCTCATCTAATAATTACACCGAGTATGGCTTACAAAACAATCATTGATGGCGAATAAAGTATCCATTATTCATAAAGCTTCAATTGGTGATTTGTCTTTCTGCTAACCGCATATTTTTCATCGCCTCAAACCAAGGGATGCGAGGTAAAATGAATCGGAAGCTGATATATATATGTGTGTGTGTGTGTATATATGTGTGTATATATATATGTATGTGTATATATATATATATATATATATATATATATATATATATATATATATATATATATATATATATATATAAATGAAGATTTTTCACTGTCTTTTCAGGTGCAACTCTGTCAACAGCAGCTCTCACTTTAGTATTAAATCTTTCCACCTTACTATTTACATTATCCTCGCTATTATAGCTGGCACTATAAACGGACTGATTGCTTAAAATGTTTGTAAGTTTTAAAGCTGCTGCGAGTCAAAGAAGCTTTTTAACAATATGCTTCTCATAAGTGTTTTTATCATTATTTCTATATTAAAAGTAGAAGAAAATGGTCTGATAGACCAATATCAATGATCTGTTTTATATCAACTTTCAGTCCTTTAGTAATCACTAAGTCTAACGTATGACCTGCTTTATGTGTAGGCTGATTTATGAGTTGTCTCAAATCAAAAGAATCCAGGAGGTTCATAAATTCTTTTACTTTTAGATCACACTGATTATCTATGTGAAAATATATATATTATATAGTGATGCCCTGGTCCAGATCTGGGAGGAGATCCCCACAACACCATCTGTCATCTCATTAGAAGCATGCACCGATGTTGTCAGGCATGTATACAAGAACACAGGGGCCATACAAAGTGCTGCATACAATTTTGAGTTGCTGCAATTAAATTTTGGCAAAATGGACTAGCCTGCCACATAATTTTTCACTCTGATTTTTGGGGCGTCTTTGAATTCAGGGCTCTGTTGATCATTTTCATTTCCATCAAACGATGTGGCATCCTTTCGCTCCTAACACATTACCCAGTCTATATCAGTATACAGTAATCCCTCCTCGATCGGGGGTTGTTCCAGAACCCCCCGCGATAGGTGAAAATCCGCGAAGTAGAAACCATATGTTTGTATGATTATTTTTATATATTTTACGCCCTTAGAAACTCTCCCACACGGTTTATAAATATTCTCCGCAGTTATACAGTAAACCCTTGTTTATCGCGGTTAATCCGCTCCAGACAGATAAATGAATTTCCACGAAGTAGGATTCTTTATTTATAAATCTAATATTTTCGCAGTTAGAGCATAGAAAACCTGTTTACGACCTTCTAAATACGTTTTTTAACATTATTAGAGCCCTCTAGACATGAAATAACACCCTTTAGTCAAAAGTTTAAACTGTGCTCCATGACAAGACAGAGATGACAGTTCTTTCTCACAATTAAAAGAATGAAAACATATCTTCCTCTTCAAAGTGCGCATAAGGAGCGGAGAATGTCCGAGAGAGAGTAAAGTAAACAATGAAAAATCAATAGGGCTGTTGCGCTTTTAATTATGCAAGCACCGCGATAAAGCAGCGTCAATGAAGGGATCAATGCGAAGGTAGCCTTTCAGCATTTTTACAGGAGCGTCCGTATCTTCTAAGCAAACAGCCTCTGTGCAAAAAGCCCCTCTGCTCACATCTCCTCCCAAGCGCAGAGAACATCAGAGAGAGAGAGAGCGTGAGATTAAAGCAAACAATCAAAAAATCAATAAGTGTGCTTTTGGACGCACCTCGATAAAGCGGCATTTCTTAGAGGAGCGTATCCACTAGGCAAACAGCTTCTGTGCAAACAGCACCTCTGCTCACACCCCCTCCATCAGGCGCAGAGAATGTCAGAGAGGGTGAGAGAGAGGCAGAGACGAGCAAACAATCGAGCACCGCGCAGGAGGCATATCTTATAGCATTGAGGAGTTTTAGTTAATATGTAATACGTGCTCTGATTGGGTAGCTTCTAAGCCATCCGCCAATAGCGCCCCTTGTATAAAATCAACTGGGCAAACAAACTGAGGAAGCATGTACCATAAATTAAAAGACCCATTGTCCGCAGAAATCCGCGAATCAGCGAAAAATCCGCAATATACATTTACATATGCTTACATATAAAATCCACGATAGAGCAAAACCGCGAAAGTCAAAGCGCGATACAGCAAGGGATCACTGTAGATATCCAGGAGGATTTCTTTTTCCCATTGAGATCTGATGTGTTTTCAAAGTATTCCTTTAATTTTTTTGAGCAGTTTTATATATTTATATATATATATATTTTTGAAATAGTTTTACTGTGAAATAATGCAAAGAGTACGCGACACGTGTTTCGTCCTAATTTTGGGGTCATTAGGCATACATATTCAGTGCACCCCATCTCGGGAATCAAACCTCGGACGTCGGCGCTAGAGGCGAAGCCTCTTTCATTGCGCTACGGTGTGTGGTTTGTCTATTTCAGAGTATGTAGATCGGGATGGATATATATATATATACACACACCTATACCCGTGCTTCGCAGCGGAGAATTAGTGTGTTAAAGATGATGATAATATGATAATAAAAATAACGTAATAGGATTGTCAATATACAGTAATTGTTTTGTGAGTGTTATGAGTGTTGCTGTCATCAAGGATTTGATTATCATTATTTCTTTCAATCAGATTCGTATTTGTAGGATGTGTTGTGTTCAAGTTACATTCCGTGTTTGTCAATCGTTGTAAAGATAATAGGTTTCATTCATCGATTCGTTTCTTACTGCATCAATAAACGACTCGTCTTCCTCTTTATCTGAGATGTGACACACTGCATGCACGGTTTTTTTTTACACTGTCTTCCTTTAGCGGGACATTGACTTTTTCCACCGTGTGCTTTGTTTCCGCAGTAGCTGCAGTTATGAATATGCTTGTATGTGTCACACGCTTCATATTTTTTTGCTGCCTTCTCAATTGTGTAATTCGGTTTTTGTTCAGCACTCTTTGGAACTGTTGCTTTTGTCTGTGCACGCGCCAGTTCATGTGAGCCGCTCGGTGTACATGCATGAAAGGTTCCCAGCTGTGCTGGTGCCATCTCGTGTGATGTCCACAGCTGTATTTAATGTTAGCTAAGACCCGGCACTTAAAAGTTTCTCTCGCAGTTTTGCTGAGTTTGTGCCAAACACCACCCAGACCATCTCCTCTTCATCTGCATAAGCACAGTCCTTCACCCGTGAATATTTAGCGGTAGTGTTTCTATTGAATTGCCACTGACAGACGGCCTTATATGGGCAGGCAATAAATTACATGGGAGGCGTAACTCCGCCTCACACGGCCATCGAACAGAAGTCTATTATAGTATATGGATGAAAAAATAGGTTCCAGTTATGACCATTACGCGTAGAATTTCGAAATGAAACCTGCCCAACTTTTGTAAGTAAGCTGTAAGGAATGAGCCTGACAAATTTCAGCCTTCTACCTACACAGGAAGTTGGAGAATTAGTGATGAGTCAGTAAGTGAGTCGGTCAGTCAGTGAGTGAGTCAGTGAGGGCTTTGCCTTTTATTAGTATAGATGACTTTTCCATAGGCAGACAAATAACTTTACAGTAGGGCAATGGCACCACGTGCCACATTTGGGTACATAGAAGAGAAACAGAATAGGTGTGGCTTAGTAACAACTTATAAATATCATATTACTTATGTTTTAGTGATAATTCTTTAACAACAGAGATGCAGTATGCACTGTTAATTGACAGCTCTAGCCTAGGTATGCTAAAATGAAGTAGCAAATCTTCAGCCAGGATTTAAAAGTTGAGACTGAGTTGTTGATAGCACCATATCATAAACAGCCATGGCAGTGTGGTGATGTCACCACGGAACTTTTAAGTAGAGGTAGCATTTTAATAAAACTGTAATAGGACCAAGAAGTCCATTGAGCAATATGGACAAATGTGATATGTACTAGAACCAGTTAACGTTGAATGCACAATGATGGGTAAAAATTTGCAAGTTTGGACAGTACACAATTGATTATAGAATCATTTTATATGTAGTCAATGCCATAACCAGTTGTTACGGCCAAGGTGCCACATACCATCACAAATGGAGCCCTTGTCATAGGCAGAATTTAAAGTTCAACACATCGCACTTTATTTTAACTTATTACAACCAGTGATGACATTTATAGCCTCTACATTTAGGCGACCCATGTAGTGAATTGCATATTTTTATTTTTGGGGTTGTTTTCTTTAGTGCTTGAAGTAGAGAAAATAACTGCTGATGCTATGTTTCAGATGTTTCTTAAACTATTTGACATCCCCATTTTAAGTCCAAGATACAAATGAATACGTTAAGGATTTTGAAGAGTATTGGAGAGGGAAATACTCTTCCCAGTTGAAAGTAAGCAGACATGCATGTAAATTTAAACAATTTTGTTGTCAGGAGTGAGGGTCCCCTTTCAATGTCCATAGATACAAAAGTATATTACAATCGAGCATCTTGTGGGAGACCCATTAAGTTTAAAATTGTGTTATAATGGCATAATGCCGTAGAGAGACATTACAATTTAAAGTCTTACCAAGTCCTATTTTAAGGTTTATTGTTTGTACTTTCTTGTCTATGTTGCTTCAAGCATTTTTAAAATAAATATTGCACATTGACATGCACTGTCAGTGGCAATCAAGATAGATAGACAATCTAATGTTGAGTTTTCATGGAAAGGAAAGCCCTCTTGTGAAGAAACTGACAGACCCACAATCAAAACAATCCCAGATGTTTTCCTTTGAAAATGTATTATCATTTCTGTTGAATCTCCCTTAAATATTTAGTGAAACCTTTTGATGGAGAGAGTGTTTGTTTTTTTCCATTCACAGTTTCTTAATAGAACTAAACTACATATTACTGCTTTTGTATTCATACTGTAGTTTTTCAGTGTTGTGAAATACAAACTCATTACAAATGCCAGAAAAGCACTGGTAATTATCTGGAAAATAGTTACATTTTATTTAAACAGTAATCTTTTTTTCCCATAAGATTTGGGATGCAGATTCCATTGTGGAGGTGCAACGATTTGAGGTAGTGCAGCTAACTGTGAAATAGCATAAATATTGTGTAATGCCACACAACTATAGAACAGATTGTTAAAAAAATAGGTATATTGATGAGTAGTACACTTAACCACACATGGATAACATTGTAACCATTACCAGAAATACATTAATTGAGTTTAAACTAGAGTTTTGTATGTGAAGCAGTCTTTGCAGTCCTAAATTTTTATGATTAATGTTGTAAAACCTATCTATTTCAGAACTTTGTATGAAATATTAATAAACCCAGTTGTAACGTATGGAAAATCGGCCATTTTCAGAAGTAGTTAAGTTACAGAATAATAAAACATTAGTCTATCTTGTCAATGATTGATACACTTGTGATGTATTTAAGTATAATCAACAAATCTTCACAGAATGTGAATGCCAAATTGATGGCCATGTTGGATTCATCCAAGTCTATATAGTTAAGTAGTTATATGCTTTTATTACATAGCTGCTGCATATACTGTAGTGAAATCAATAGTTAACATTAAGACATAATGTGCTTTTAAAGTTCTATTCTACATACCGATGAACAATCTAATGAAGACAGACGAATGAGTCTTTAGTTAAAGAGTGGTGCTGTGCCTGTCTCTGAAGGAATGCATTTAATATGGGTTAAGACATTGTGGCTGTTTAATGTTGTCTATATTATTATTTATTTATTATAATGAATGTGTGTAATCAATCTTGTATTTTTATGGGTGCTTCCACTCTTACCAAAGATGTGAGATTGTCTCTTAGGTATCAAAACGTTTTGCTTCTACTTCCCATGGCATGGCAACCCTTAACCTAACAGCCTTCTTTTGTTGTTATTATTAAGTCTGAGCACTGTATACATGGGTTGCCCAGAAGGTTTTGCAGCACAATTTGTTTTCTAATGATTTATTATTGAATTGTTTGGTTGTACTCCTCGTATAGCTTGGTGTATTTGCTACAGTCATTTTTCTGTATAATCCCTGACAACAGCCAGCAAGAAACAAGATCATGTACCAGCTTCTTGGACCACTTTAAATCACACTCTTGCAGTCACTTCTTCACTTCATTATTAAGTTTGTAATCATTCCCAAACCATTTGAAACTTAACAGTGTTGACTTCAAGTATATTTTAGCCACCTGGATATGTCTGATACTGATTCCATCTACCACTACAAGAAATCCAATTGAAATTGTTCAAAATACTTGACATTTTTATTTTGAGAGACACATTCTGTGTACTTGAATACAAACTACTCCAGTGGCAAGTGGGACATTTCAAGTTAAAGGGTTAATTTGGAAATTTTCATGTGAAAGTTATTTCTTCACAAACAATGCTATATGTTAGTTTACCACAAGAAATCGCATTCTGAAGTGAAGCACATTTTATAATTTAAAAAAATATCTAGAATGCTCTTGCACTTTGTAATGGACCTTATGGATACCAGAGTCCCAATGTAATGAAAATCCTTAAAACTTATCAAGACATGTCCATTTTTCAAGCAAAAAATGTAATCAAGTACTGATCCATGTTTTGAGAGTACTCACTTATTACAGAACAGTGTCTCCATGTCATTTTCTCTTATGAGATTCAGCTGTTTTAAAAGAAAGTTGGCTTTGCACCTCACTTTGCTAAGTTTGTCTTCCTCCATGGCAGTTATGGACAGGGGAGTGGATTCATTCCTACTGACATTGAATGCTGATGCCCAGATGTGAATTGCTACTTTCACTCGGTTGACAACTAGACAATAATAAATGAAAAAGTAATTTAATTACTGAAATTCTTTCACTATACAAAAGGGGTTTTCTTTACTTTGTAAAAAATACTGCCTGCCTCTGCTGCCAGAGTGTTAAAGCATACATGTGCTTAAGTGAGAGAATATTGAGCAGACACACAGCCAAAACTTGAAGTGGAGAATTCTTCTTATTCAGAGGTGGAGTACCTGCTGTAAATGGTTGGGCAACCTTACACTCAGACAGCAAACACCATGGCCAACACCAGTGAACACTGTAAGGGGAAACCCCACACCTTCTTGATCAAGAAATTGCATAAAGTGTGAAATATATCTTAAGGACCAAGCAGCCTACAAAAACGTGTATGCAGCATGTAATCAAGTAACTGAACAAGAACTGAACAGATGGCATAGGCATCCGTCCTGCTTATCCAGGTCAGAGTTCTGGTACAGAAGAAGCCTGTCTCAGCAATCATCGAACGAACACAAAGCAGGAACAACGCCCAGACAGGCTGCAAGTCCATCGCAGGGTGAATACATACCTACACATAATATAGGCCAATTTAACAATTCCAGTTCAGCTAATTTTTATCAGGGTGAAGTTTAGTAAGTTCAGTACAGATGTTTTAATATAAGCAGAGTAGGTTGTCATTCCTGCCCCACAGTGCCGGGCTGTACATAGAGTCTGTGTGTTCTCCCTATGTATTTACAGATTGATTGCCATCAGTGTCCATGAATTTACTCTTTCAAATACATTGTGCTCAGTTATTTTATTAATATCTCATCTTCAAAAGCAACTGATCATGCATTACATGCATTAAAAAAAGAAATTGGTTTGTGGTACTTCAGTCTCCTCTGTTACACACTTTTCTTATTTTCTGAGTTTTTTTTTTTTTTAAATCATGTATGTACAAGCCATGCCACAGAAAAGGTGGCTTGGCTATTTCAAAAAGGCTTTATTAAAAATACAATGCAGTGTATACAGTTCAGTTTAGATGTATTGTTGTGTGTACAAAGTACAAGGACATTCATGCTGTATATGCTCTATTCACTACACTCCCACTTTGTGTGCATCTTGCTCTGCAGGCTGTTTAAAATAACACAGAATGTAAATGACTGTGGGGAACTTGGCGTTGGACTATTATAATTCCACTCATGACGGCTGCTGCAAGCAGACAAACAAGTAAGAAACATCCTTGCCTTGAGAAAATAGATCCAAGAGTCTTGGATAAAATGATTTTAGTTTCCTGCAGTTATCACAAGGATGCATCATAAACACAGCAGGCATGTTTTCTTAAATTGAGACTTTCATTGCTTGAAGGTCAATATATTTATTAAGTTATAAGGCTTTTTATTTCACCTTTGGACAGCAGTACCCTAAAACCTCATTATAGGCAATTAGAACAGACAAAATATTTTAAAAATGTATATAAAAAATGCTTAACTTTAGAAATCGGGTACAAAATATCACATGTTCTTTTGTCCCTTGCAAGGGGGCTTGGGGGATAAGTGAGAAAAAGGTTGTCATGGCTTAACTTTTGAATGTGCAATCTTCATCCATGATCTAGGGTGATGTGCTTTTACTTCCTTAACTATGTCTTTTCTCATCCTGTTATTTGCAGCCTTTTCAGTGTTGCACACATTCTTCAGCCACTCAAGTCTTGAAGCATTGAATGGTAGTGTGACGGCTAAAGGATACACTCCTCAAAGGATGATACTGACAACCTTAATTTGCTTGATCCTTGCAATCACAGCCCATGTTAAATGCAAAGCGGTAGCCCAATCAAGGCTCTAGTAGAGCAGAGAGGCAGGAACAAGCAGGCTGCACACTATAATAAGGAAATGTGTTGATTGAAAACAGTTTGTACATTTTGGAAATGATAGGGAATGTAATTGGCAAGAAAGAAAAGGATAGCCCTTCATAAATAATAGGAAATGGAGCATATATTTCACTGATCATGTTAACGTAGTTTAAACAGGTCCTTGGTCTTAAATCTTGTTCTTGGGCAGAACGCTCAAGTCAGTGGCTTTATTAAATATCTCACAGACTTTGATTGATGTCACTTGATTAAAAGGTCTTTGTGCCCTTGTGTTTACAGCATTCTTTGTGCCCCTAAAGTACAAGAAAATTAAAACATTAGGAAAAAAATGCAAATTGGGGACAAAAAATCACACAGTACTGTGTTTACTTTCATCGAAGAGCAGAGGTGATGAAAATTCCAGCAAGGCTTCACTGGGATCAGAATTATTTCAAGAATAATCAACAGCATCTGCCGTACATATCCTTAAATAATTGACAAGAACACTCATCCCTCTTATACAGCTTTAGTAAGATTGTACACCTCAATCATAATTACAATTAAAAATATTTCAGTTTAATTAACTTGAAGGCATAGTCTTGTGGAGCAGTTCTTTACCTGGGCCATCACTAGTAATGTACACAAGCACAATGAAATTCAAAAACCTGTTTTCACTAAATGTGTGGGAATTGCTGCTCACTTATGCTTCTGTATTAATAAATAACAAATACCTTCTAGTCATTTTTGTCTGTATGGAAGGCTCTGACACTTTCTTATTCCCAGCTTATGGATCTTTCTGCAAAAATACGACATGTAAAGGCCACATGACACGCTGCACAAAAAGTTCTTATCTCCATCTCTCAAAAAAATACATGCAAAGTACATTTTTATATTATTACTGTAGTTTTTAAAAGCCTTCTCATGTTGATGAAGTAGAAAAGTGAGTGCTCTGTAGTTTACAGCAGTGTGCATATTGCTAAATAACAATCTGAATGTTGTGTAGTATGGCTTTAATTAATTCTGCCTTTCAACATGAACACATCTTTTGATCTTTTGTTATGTTTTTTTTTTATATTAGCCAATCTGGCACAAGCAAGTAATAGGATATTATCACAATCAGCACCAGAGGTTAATCCTGCAGGCACTGTTTTGAAGTCAAACTGCTCAAGCCACTGAAGTAATGTCCGGCCATTAAAATCATCTAGTACAGCATATATATAAATATTTCTTTTGGTGAAACAACTGTTTATTAAACAACCTTTGTACATATTCTATATTGGCTTTGTTAAGTGTTTTGTTGTTGGGTTGTGTTGGGTTGCCTCAGGTGCAAAGCTGGTATCAGTGCTGAAGAGGGCAGCATTCTATCACATTGAACACTCATACATGTCCAGCTGGCAGTCAGCAATCAATGTAACACTTGTCTTGGAGTTATGGGATAGTTAGCAGCATACCCATAAAAAACCCATGAGCTAGCAGAACAAATTTGCAACTTGTACTGACAGTGCGATTATTAAACATGTTATTCTGTATTGCTTCGGTATTTTTCCATACTGAATCTTAATTTGACTGATTTTTGAAAAGTAATTCATTTTTTGTGTTTGTGAAGTTCTCCTCCATTGCAGATATTTGAACTTTGAACTAAGAATGATTAGACAGCCAAAGAATAAAATATTTGGTAAACATGCCACCTGATTTTGCCATTTAGCTCTTTTTGAGTTAAAAAAAAAATACAAAAAACTTTTAAATATTGCATTGGTGAACATAGTGCTGAAGTGAGTTTTTTTTTTTGTTTTGGGTTTTATAGTGTTTTGTGCATTATATCAAATACACTGTATATACTTGCACTTGATATTGTGGCTTTTACTTTAGTAGTGTTTGACATACTGTATATCATTAAGGTTAGATTTGTATGAAAACAAACAGTTAACAACCTGAACTGCTGCACATCACAATAGAATACACGCAGGATATACAATGCTGTGTTTTTAATCGTACTGTTACAGACTTCAGCAAATATTTTTTGCCAATAATATGTCCATAATGAATGTGTGGTGTGTGCGTATGTATGATCAACATGTGGAGGACTGGCACGCTGTCCAGGACTTGTCTTTGCCTTGAGGCCTGAGCTTGCTGAGATGGGCTCCAGCCACCCACAACCCTACTTAGGATTAAGCTGGCTTAGAAAATAGTGTGGTATGCTCTTAGTTCTGTTTTATAGTATCCCACTATCCATCCATTTTCTTAACACACTCCATAGCAGGGTCTTAACAAGCATTGGTGCAAAGGAAGAAACCATCCCTGGATAGGGCACCAGCCTTTCACCCATTAAACACATCCACTCAAATGTATAAATACTTATCAGGTGCCAATTTTCCATCATCACTTCACCAAACCTGCAAGTCTTTGGACAGTAGGAGAAAAACTGGGACACCGAGGGAAAACCCACACAGACACCAGTTGAACTCTGGTTCAACTACAGTTGAATATATAAACTCCACACATGAATCACTCAGGATGTGAACCCTGACCTTTTTGTTGTGAGGCAGAAAGCCTACCTTGTATTTATCATTTCACAAATAAAAAAATGCTACAGATGGTTCTTTACACTTCTTCTCAGGTAATTAATCTTCCTCTGACTGGCATTTTCCAAAGGTAATTAAAGTAGCCATCTCTAGAAGCCAATGTCTGCATGGTAAAAGTATATATAGCACTTAATAAAAAATGCAGCATTTCAGACACAAAATGCAACAATATTTGATTAATGAAATATAAAAAACATACAAAATATTAAGTATGTTATGATTTTTGCTGGTTCTTGTCATTTTTGATCATAAATCTGTTTCTGGTAACCACACAAATCTCTGTAAAATGTATCCTATGGTAATTATTCAAAACTTATGTTGTTAACTGACTTGCATTTGAAACTTAACAGTCCATTGGGTCCCACTCAGTTTCCACAAATATTAGTAAAAAGTAAATATTACAAATAATTCCATATGATGCTGGATATTATACCATTAAAAATGTCTATAAGACAAAACGAAATTGGATTCCTGAGTGTGTCTACCAATGCTATATAGTAGCTCTTTCACACTTCTATATTCAGCATGGCACAGCCAATCACTGAAGCAGTTGTTCTTTTGCATCTCTCTCATGTTCACTATTCACTCTTTTTAATTATGGATATAAATCAGAAAACAATTGTGTATGCATTGACACAAAACATGGTCTTTTTATCTTCCATAATTGTTAAAGGTCAACTTCTCCAAGGCAGTTTCTCAGTGGCCCACTCTCTCCACTATAGATCAAATCTGCCTTGCAACCTTCTGCCAAACAGCCCAACCCATTGTCTTTGGGCATCCCTGTGATCTGTTATGTCACCAGCATGCAGCACACCGGGAGACTATAATATGTATTAAACCAGGCTACACCATCTCTCTTTTGGATTGGATTGGTTTTCCTGCCAATTACACGTCCAGTGCACCATATCTGAAGGAGTCTATCACTACATAGGGCCTCCCCATTTTTCCCCTCTAATTTCTATAGAGCATTGGCTTTTGCCAGTGTGCCTTACCCTGCTGTGTGTGTATTTGTGTGGGCATACGCACACATTTGTTCACTGTCAAAGATTGCACAGATGCAGTTAAAATTCAATTGGTATACTGCATTATGTACACTAGCTTAATGTTTGGAGTACAAGTTTGAAAAACCTGTCAGAATCACTTATTAGGTTATGTGCTGAATATTGTGAACACTCTTGGTTTCCAAGACCTAACAGTATCTTTCAATATTAGCAGGCTGTGTAATTAAAACATTTTAATTGTTTACTTTCTCTCTGATTTTGTATTATTATTGCCTGTTGTATTACCTTATTCATTTAAAACTTGCTGTGGTCATTTTCACCATGAACACTGGTGATGGTGAAAGCCAAAGTTCTTTATTACATGTTGGGGGAAAAATGTGCTACTTGAATAGCTTTCCATACATTTATAACAAAACAGTGCTGTAAGTTACACTAAATTTTCAATGACTATTTTCTGGCAAATGTCCTTCATGTTACCATTTATTATTAAATTCACTTTTATATAATTTGGCATATACAACCTGTTACTGTGTCACATGCAGCATGTGCAATACACAGAATTGAGATCATAATATTCACATACCACTATATTTGTAAAACTTCATAAACTGAGAAGAAACCAAGTAGTTAAATATTATAGTCCAACTTAGTTAATGTTTTTTCCATTAACAGGAAAATTTTAAAATAAATGCTTACCCATGGTTTATTTTTCTATATACAGTACTATAAATGATACTTGCCATGTCTGCACTGTAATCTTTACCCGCCAAATTCTAATCCTTAGCTTGTTAAAATATCTTTATATATGATTAAACAAAGAATTTCTTTTATTACCTTTTGTTCACTGATTTTCATTTTGCTTTATTAATACATGCAAAATATATAATATATAAAATATTTGCTTTATGTGGTTTCTTAGTAAATCACTATATGAAGACAATGCCTTGCCCTTTGTGTTCATAGAGAAAAAAATTGAGAGAAATGTCTAATTTTCTGCAATTAGTGGTGCTAATGTGGAGCAATATTAATTTGTATTCAATTAACACATTAGAGATTCTGAGTTATCAGGCTTCCTTCCTTCCTTGGTGAAGTGTAATGCACACTGTAGTTACAATAGTGAAGCTTTATAAGCCTCAGAGGACTCCATTTGACAGTTGCTTGATAACAGCTCGCTTCGCTCTCTAGTTTTGACAGTTTTGTGTGGATTGTAATATGGAGTGTAAACCAAAACATCACTGTCATGCCAGCGTTCTTTTATAAATGTAAGTGGTTTATTTAAGAATAAAGTGGCTGCAATAGTAGAATTTGTAGCCTTGTCAGTTACAGGTATAGTGAAGACCGAACTGTGACAAGAATTTAAGATGTTGGATGCTGCAAAATTAACACTTTTAGTTGAGTCTTTGCTTCTTTTTTTTTTTTTTTTTTTTTTTTTTTTTACATATGAAGAATAATTATACTTTTATATTATGTTACATTGTTAAATATCCATTGTGTATAATACAGCCTAAACAACAGGTTAATTTAATATAAAAAAATTGCATAAATGTGATTGATTGATTAGCTTTTTATTTATGGGGGCTATAGGAAATGCTTTGTTAAAATTAAAAAAAAAAAAAAGGATTATCTGTTTTATTTAACACTAAAGGTTAAAACTTATAGTTATCATTTATCAACCATCAGTAAACTGAAAACATGGAAAGATACTGTGCTATTTTAATTTTAACTCTCTTCCAATATAAAATAAAGCTATTTGCAGACAATGGAGAAAAATGTTTTAAAATACAGCATTATGGATTATTTAGCTATATAATGTACCTGTTCTCATTTAGATATAGCTATTGAAATTCATATTTCAAATTTTTTTATGTATTAAAACAGATTTTAGCAGATAGCTCTTTAAGAATGATGAGCTGACACATTATCATAGTTATTGATTGATATGAGTGTGCAGAGCTGTGTTTAGGGTGGGACTTTTCCCAAGCTCTGTGGTCTGATATTGGGAGTCTTGAGCAAACACTCCTTCACTGGATTCTGCATGCCACTCACTCTTTTTACAATTTCATTGCTCTCAGTTTCTGATTTGCCTCATTTTGCCATAAGATTGCTCCTTAGCATATCAGACCTCAATCATCAGTACAAGACTTGCCCTTAGAAATGCATTCCATTTCATAGTGTTTTCTTAATGTTATGGGGAGCTTGACAGAAAGAAGTCAGCATTACAGCTTTCACTGTATGTGTTTTGGAATATTTAAAATTAACTTTTTACTTAAGTTATGATTTTTAGAGGAAAATTGTATTCAATTGTACCCCCTGTTGAGTAAAATATCTTCAGTTATTGAAACAAGAACAAAACAACTGTGACAAAAATGCAAAATACATTTTTTAATGCAGTAAATAGCCTTGCATTTTAATTATTTTAATAAACCTCTTTTTATTTTATGAAAACAATCTCTCCATTTCTGATCATCCCAACCTGGTTAAGTTATAATCAAACCAAATATTCTTTATTCTATAAAAAGCTCTGTGTCACTGTCTGGCATGTTGCAGACAAATTCCAATTACTTTTCCACTTGAAGCTATTGTTTAGCACGGCAAGTCATCCGACAGTAAAATTATAAATACAGATGTTGTCGTGCTACACTGTAATCAGAATTTTAATTGAAATTTTAATGATTAAAGCTTTTTTCTTCTCATCTTGCTTAAGACACAAGAGAATTATATTGTCTTTTGCTACAAAGAGTAAGATATTACAAGATAAGTGGTGTTTTTTTGGTAGAACTTCAGAACCTTGGACAGTTCCTTTTTACGACTATGTTTTTAACTAGTTAATTACTGGTTCACATGCATATGGCAGTCTCCATCTCTGTTCTTTTGACCTAAATAGACTGGTACACAGATTAAACAACTTTAGTTGATGTTGTTTCTTGAGATCCAAGATTAAAAATGAATGCACAAGTTTTACCTATGTTTAGCATTTCTTCTAATACTTCTGTGGTGGTTTCTGTCATTAAGTACTCTGTATAAGCATTACTAATCCACCAGCAGGAGCTTTTATAAGTATCACTACCTGATGAAATATATAATACAGAATTTGGGTGTTGGGAGGTTATGATGTGTAAGAAGAATGAGTATAATCATGTACTGTCTGCCAAGAGGTAGTCATCCGGGGAAATTTGTAGAAAACACCTGCATCAAATGAAACAGAGCCAAAACTTCACTCATCTTTCATAAGTATATGTTTTGTTTTAATGCTGAATTGTCAAGTTTTCTAACAAACAGTTTTCTTGTGATGGAAAGGAGGTTTCAAATATAGAGTAGTGTTGCTCTATTTACTAACAGCATTGGTACTCCAAATTTAACCTGTAGTTCTTTATGCTATCAGGATATTAGCAAACTGTTGCCCTCCTGTAAATCGTTCAGTTCTGCTTCTGATGTATTATTGTCAAGAGAAACACTTTATTTTCTATTTTGATTATTAAATGTCATTACCTTACTTATTTACTGAAAATAGTAATAGTTTAGCTTGTTTTATTTAATCATCTTTTAGTTTTTGACACCAGTCCTTTATCAGTCATGCTTCTCAGAGATACTTTGATTTGGAAAAGGTTAAGTGCAGTTTTACCAACATAATCTTTTAAGTCATTGTTATGGACATTGTCATTGGTGCTTCATAGAAAGTTCATACTGTTAGATCCATGATACCAAATTCTAGTCTAGTCTAGTCTTTCATTTACTAGAGTACAAATTAACCTTCAGTTGTTTTAATGTATTTCATTTAGTTATCTTTATTATAAATCAGCACTTTTTTTACTTATACACTGGTATTTTATTGTATATATTTACTTTAAAATCCTCTTAATTTTAGCTACAATACCATAGATGGTTTATGCTGTATATTTAATCATTCATAAATATCACTGGATTCAAGGCAGGAAGCAACTTGGAAAAGAGCCAATCCATTGTACTTAAGCACCCGCACTCACGTAAAAGGGTCCTGTTTAGGGTCTTTAGTTAACCTTGCACACACACCTTTAATATTTGTGGGTGTCAGACCTACTCAGGTTCAACCAGAGCTCTGAGCTACAAGACAGTATCATTAACTACTGTGCCATCATGTATATTTATACATTTTAAAAATCTTGGTCAGACTTCAATTAGATTTATGACTATTAAAATTATTCACTGCACCCTAAGTGTTTTCATATTGCAGAATTATCACTTGTAGTGCCTGATCACAACCCTTAAATTTATTTTTTTGGATTGAAATAGGTCTTTGTATTCATTTCATTCTGATGCATTATGTAAAACATTTTTTAATGTGAAAGGTAACATACTATGGTTGTTAGCTTGTTGCTGTCTTATTTTTCAAGTTTAATTCTCATTCTCATTTATATTTTATATTTTCCACTGATTCTCCTTATTCTTCACTTCTGTTTCATTTTTAATAAACTCAAATATTGGGTAATTAAAGTCTTTTCATTTTTACCTTTGAGAATGTTTGTTATACATGCATAAATAGTTACACATACATGCTTTAAACGCCCATGTTTCATTGTGTATAACTTTTAAAGATTTTCATTTTCCATATATGATTTCCAAACTTGCACATTTAGATTTACTTTCATTTACTTTTTCTGTAAATAAAGTTGAGAAACTTTTTAATTCCTTCATGTTATATGCACATTCTCTCATACAAACACACCTACCTTTTTGATTTAGCATGAAATAGCCCCTGTCTTTATTCTGTTTCCACACCCACCCCTGTAAGGCATTTAGTGTCGTATCTGGCAGATTTTTTTTTTCTTTTTCAGTGATGAGCAGAGAATTGCTTTTAAAGCGGGCATTATGCCAGCTCAGCAGCACAATAGAAAACCAATCTTCAGCCATTCTACTTTTGATGCTGTTATTGTAGCGTTTTAGATAACTGCTGCCACAAGAGGAAGAAAAAGAAAGAGAATTGGGGAAGGGGGGTGAGAGATGTGCTCAATTGCTACCAGTTAGTCAAGTTAAATCCAGAGTAGCATTAAAATTACTCTGAAAACTGTTTGTCAGAGGTCACACACTGTCTGAAGCTTCAGCATAGAGAGAAATAGATGGCCTGTTTGATTATCATGGCTGGTCAATGCTTCAAATTGTACGACACTGCCATTTTATTGTTCTCAGGTGAGTCTTTGTGTTGAAGAGACAAAATATAGTATATGTCGGTGACAGATGAAAGGTATGTTTATTTAAAGTAATATCTACAAAATGTGCATATGTGTATTTAATTATACTCGGAGAAACAAAAACAGAACTTGGCTAGGGTGTCCAGTTTGGTCAGTGATCACTATGATAATCCTGTTATCTTCATTTATTTTTAATTATTATTTCCTCTTTTTGGACCCACACACAAGTACATACTTGCTGTAGTATGCACATACATTTTATGCATTATTGCCAATGAAAATGCACTGGTACATTTTTATAAAAATTGCTCTCTGCTGAAAAGGAAATCTGAGCTTTTTGCTCAAGACCTTTCTCACTTTCTGCGATAAAAATAAAAAAAGGAAAAGGCTGTATTGGGTTAAAATACCTACTTTCGCAGCAGGAAAGTGAAAGAAAATAACTCCTATGTTGACATAAAAGTGGATGATTTCTGCATTTTGGTAGCCAGAGGGATGTCATGAACCCCCTTTACCTCTGAATGTAGGCAACCTCATGAACTCGTCGTCCTTGCTGAGAAGATATTTAGGCTTACAACAGACACAGTTACCAGTTTCACTGAGGGTCACCTGAATCCTACTGTAATGGTCTTTGTACATAAAGCATTTACTGCCATTTTCAGAACTATATTTCATGTTAAAAATGAGGTAGTTTGTGTCTGTCTCAGTTGTGAAGTTACGGCTAACTCATCCATGCTCAGTAAGTTTATGACGTCTTTGTGTTTTTTAATGACATATACAAAATTAAACACCTTCAGCTAGATTTTTTCAGAGATAATCAAATCTAATATTCTTTTCGAAGTTCAATAATAAGTATGCAACATTTTCTTTGTCTATTTTGACCAAATATGCAAGGCTGAAACTATTCAGAATTAAACTAGGCTCCAGTTTGATAAGTTACCCCACACAATTTGAAAGTTTAAAGTATGTATCTAACTTACTTTGGACTGGACTTTTTTATAGTATACAGAACTTTAAACAGAAGACACAATAAGTTAATCTTTAGATTGCAAATATTTGTTAATGCAAGTGGCAGATTTTCTAAAGATTGTCATTAAATATTTCAGCATATTGCCCTTCACCATAATTAATTAGTTTTTGGTGTAAGAAAAATGTCACTTATATTACCACTGTACTTTGAGGGTACTTTTCATGTCTTTGAGGATGTACAGTATAATGACAACTTAAGCAAACATGAAGAGAACATGTAAATTCTGTACAGCCGGCAATTAGATTAGAATTAGAATTTGAAATAAGGGCACTAGTTGTCCTCACAGTTGCTTGTCGTCATCATGTCTTCTCTTGCTGAGCTTTAAAACAGACTATTGTAGTGATAATGGAATTATCACATGTAGAAGAATATAGTTCTTTTTAGACTGTCCTGCCAACTCTCGGTGTCACTCTGAAGAATGTAAACTTCACTTTTGGTTCTGTATTTCACTGTTGCACTTCAAAAGTTTCTGAAAATATTTAAATTTTTATAAAATTAGCTTGTTTACTACACCTAGTTGCATCCTACAACAGTCCAGTATGATTACAACATGGTGTGTCTTCTCTGTGGAGTCTGATGAAAAGAATCTGTTAGACTTTCTTGTGTGACAGCTTAACTTGGTTGCTTGGTACTGAACTCAATTTCCAGGTAGCATTCTGCCTTATATCTGCCATTGCTGCCTGCTCCCAGCTACCCACTATTTCATAATAAAGGCAAATGTGTGTTAAAAGTGTGTGGTTATTTTACAAGTAGATTAACTGAAAGTTCATACAGTGCTTCTGGAAAATGAGTATTCTTTTAGTAACAGAGGCCTTTGTTATGTCAAAATCTTTCATCTCTAAACATTTTTATTCTATGTATTCCACTTTCATGTATTTTCTGTGTCCAGCTAATCTGTACCTGATTCTTGGTTATAACTATATATGATTATTTTATTTTTATTTTATCTAATTACATTTTCTTTTTTAGAAAGATATTCACTTAAGTAATCTGTAAGTCCATTTGTTTTTCTTTTTACATTTAGGAAGAGCCTTGTATTAAAACAGCTCCCTCTGCAGGTACAATTTCAGCTTCTCTCTCCCTCTTTCTCTCATTGACAGTTCACAAATACTCACACTTACTTTGAACCATGACTATTTATTTCAGCTGCTGTTATATGGTCCTGCTAGGGAATCAGAAAATGCCATCTTAAAAATGAGGTGATATGTATTTCACAGAAAGCCTACAGGGCACCTGTGTTTTGACATGTATGTAAGGGTACCAGTGTCTTCACTGTCTTAAATAACACATCACATTAATATGTATTTTTCATATTTATATGTTACGTCAGTGCAATTTTCTGGTAAAGGCAGCAAGCCCTATACATAGTGGATACATTCAACTTTTCCAGTTTTATTTTTACTGTTAAAAATTACAGCCTAGGCAGTGTATTCTCTATTGCCCATAAAACTTAACTGAAGACTGAATGATCGTCTGTAAATTTTTTAACATGCTGCTAATAGCATATGAAATAATTACCTCTCCCATTCATGCAGCCTTTTTTGAATGCATTTTATAGTCTTACACTTTTTGCAAATCAAACACTAATGCATTGAAACTAATGAGTAAAATGGAGGTAACCAAATATAGTTTTGTGTTCCATTTATATAGTTTAACTTCTAAAACATATTACTCTTAATTTGTATTCAGATATTCTCTTTCTAAAAGATATGGTTGTATCTAACATACTTTAAAACTTTATTTTAGAACACTTATGTCATCTTTCTCTTCTCTGCCTTTACATTTTTGTGGGAATTTCTCCTATTTTATGAAGATGGAAAATCATGGTTTCCAAAACCAATGTCACAGCCATTAGAAATATTTATTCTGAAACCCCATACCTTCTCTTGCTGTAAAATATGTACTGGTACTAAAATTGCTAGAGTTGAAATACTTGATTTAATATAGATTTCTGAATAGCCTGAGGTGCTTGTTCCCATTCAAAGTACTGTATTAATATTTTTAACTTGCACAACTCTATGGTTTTGATTGCATTCTATATCCACATTATTTGTTGCTTAATTCAATAAAACAACTGTAAAAATTAAAAAAAAAAAATGTTTAACAATTCTAACTGGCTAATATATTATCTGTGCACTTCTCCACATGTACTGAAAACTTGCTGTTAAAATAGCAGACATTGTTTTGAGCAACAATTGTGTGTAAAGCATTGTCATAACTCTGTTCTGTGCCTTTTTATTACCAAGCATTTGCTCAACCATGGCTTCTTTACAGCATGGCTTGATTGCTAAAGTTTAACTTTTCAGTCCAGCTAACGATGCCAATGCACAAAGCTGTATGCTTTATTATGGAATCAAGAGGCAACAAAATTCCAAAGGAAGTAGTGAGCAAAGGTGAAAATACCCATAATTGACACATAAATTGTACAACAACTTAATCACAATTATTTTAGCATTTAAGAGGATTGTAAAAATGCAAGGATAGTTCTTGTGTTCATTCAGCAGCAGATCATCATGCACTAGCTGTCCAAGTACTTTTTCATAATACATACCACCATGTACAAGACCAGGACAAGTAAGAGTCAACATCCAGGAGTCCAAATATTATCTTTGGCTTCCCAAGCCTTTTTGCTAAAATCTACTCTAAATGTTGAATATTAAGGGTAGTCAGTGATGTGGGATAAGCAGCTCAAGGTAATGAAAATTTGTTTTCATACAGTGCCCTAGCATACTAATATGTATCTTTATGCATCTTTTTTCATCACACCAGTGCATAAAGACATTGAATCATTAAGTGGCATCTTAAAAGATTGTCTCCATTCAGCAAGCAACATTTAAAAGAAGCCTTTCCGGTACTATACAGGTAGTAATCTATTGAGACAAAGTTGTTGGATTTTGAACCCACAGGGCTGCAAGTTCAATCCCTGCATGTAATGCACTGTATTACCCTGAGCAAGTCACTTAATTTGTTTTTGAGCTGTTAACCATTGCATCTTGATATTGTAATTTGCCTTGGATAAAGATCTCAATAAAATGTAAAATAGTAATAATATTTGTCTAGCTACATGTTAAACGTCTGTACTCCTTGCTCCTTGGACTTTGTTGTGTACATATGACTGTGTAACACAGGCAAGCTGTTCTTTTCTCAAACCATGCAGTATTGATAAGGCAGTTGAAACCCAAGCAACTGGTTTTGTCCCTCTGTAGCTTAAAATATTACAAGAAAATAGCTATTTATTGTTGCTATTAAATATTATGCAATAATGTTGGCCCCTGTCATATCTGAGAGTAAGTGATTCTGCAGTCTTTGAAGAGAGATTACATTCATTTGCACCATCACAGTTATTATACAGTACTTGGCACTGGACCTGTATTACTCAGATGTGGTTGTGCCCTGATCAAACAAGAGCGACTCCAAACCCAGATCACAGACAGACCAGCATTCCCATTTCTAATGCAAAAACTGAGCCACCCAGCTCCTACAAGAATTAGGTTTCAAAACAGAATGAAGGTGCCATCAGCCATTTGTTTCAGGACTGTACACTAAATACTAGAGAGCTCCATGGTAAATAATGGCTGTTGGTGTCTAATTAGGTTTGATGTAAACAGCATTTCCTATTCAGAATCGTGTGGTGGTTGCTAGTACGTCTGAGCCTGATGTGTGCATGTTTTTGTTTGTTTGTGTTAAGCTGTTTTTTTTCCCCTTTTTGTTTAAAAAAAAAAAATACCTAAAGAAATTAAAGGAAAGAAAGGTCTGACCTGAAAGAACAAAATCCAGTCAAAAGCTGACTAATGTCTTGGTGGAGGCGGAGGGAACCAAAGCAATAACAAAATAAAAGCTGATACAGAATCGGTTATTTTCGAATATGTATAAATATGAGCAGAAAACTGATTGAAATTCATGGGGCGTAGTGTAGGGCTGATCTACATGTAAAATACAATCTGTATTTCTTGATTGCAGGCTACCGAGTTAAATGTGGAAGCAATTTCAAACACAGTTTGAGATTTCCCATAATAAAACATAAAAAAAAAATTAAATATCCAATATCAATGGCTCCTAAATGATTTTGAACTCTGATTTTTATTCCTCCTATGAAGAGCAATTCATTTCCTCTTTTCATCTTTTCTCTTTTTTTTTTCTTCCTTTTTTTCCCTTTAAGTGTGGGCAGAGTGATTATGGGCGAACTGTAATGTAATTGTGTTGCATTGATAAAATAAAAATTGTCCTTTATCCGCTTTCTGATAATGCTCAATTTATAGGCTGGCTTCTCCGCCACCTCTTCACGGCTTGGAGAATTCCATTTCTCCTCCCTCACTGCTCTCTTGGAGCAGCGAGCTGTTTGAAATCCACTGGTACAATTGTCAAATCAATTATTCATTCTCTGCAATTATGCTCGCACAAAGAACATTTTGCTGGTCTGAATGATGATTAAATTAACAGCTATTCCAGCTGCCTGATAACATCTAATAGAATATTCATAAGCACCAAAATGGAATGAATTATCTCCATTAACTTCATCATGCTCACTTAATTACATGCTTGTTATTGTATTTACACCTTGTTAGATACCGCTGAAGCTGATATAGTGACTGGCCGGGTATCGGAAGTGGCTGTCACGGGGCAGTTGAGCGTGGCGTGTTTTGTTGTGTGGTGGGTGGGGAGTCTCGCTTTTTCTATTGGAGCTGGGGGGGTGGGGGTTATGTCTTCATCTGTAATGTCCTTTCTTGTCTTAGAAGAATTAAATTGTTTTAAATATGCCCCCTGCTGGGCACTTGGGGGGCTAAGTCAGGTTTTGCGGAGATAAATTGGGAAATGGGGTGTAAAAAAAATTATATATATAAATATATAAAACTGCAAAATAAAGTGCCTCTGACAAGCTCTGTGGCTTTTAAGTTGCTCTCATTCAACCACTCCACACACATACAAGAAAAAATTATTTTATTCCATCTTTCAGAAATGATGGCATGATTGCTTTTGGGTAATCATTTACCATTCTTTTTTTCCCCCAACCCAAATTGTCTGGAGTAATAGGTTCTCAGAATTACAGTATGCACTTATTCTTACCCTCCTCCTCTTAGAACTTTATTTAAGCTTGTCTTCCAGCGTTTAACCTTCGTCCCCTGCTTCGTTTGGGCTTCTAACTTTATTTATACAACACTGCATAATGGCTTCCCTCGCTGTTTTCCCCAGGCACTGCAGCTGCTATCTCTCTGTTCTCATTTCAAGAAGATGTGGATTATTTTTTTTCTTCTTTTTCTATTTCTCCTTTTATCATTACTCTTAGATTATCACTACTATGGTAGTGGTTATAAAAGTCTACAAGTGTCTCTAGGATAAAAACAAAAAAAAAATACAAGTTTTTCCTATAATTGAGGTCACAGTAAAAGATGTCTTGTATCTTTGGTGACTGGCAACATTTAAAATATAAATTCAATGCACTGTCTATGTTGTGTTATCTTAGCTGATCTACCTATGCAGTTCAAAGTACTTACTATATTTTAATGTGTCAGCAATGTAATGCACATGGCTTACATTTAAAGACAACTCTAGGTAAAACAGTTTTTGAGTTATCGTTATACATGAACCATGTTAAGGAAGACGTGAAAAAAAATGTTTGGAAGATTTTGCACTTTTGTGCCTGTCATCCCTTCATCCAGCCATCTATATATAAACAGTGTATATATGAATGTATAATTGTTTCTAGATATATATTCAGTTTGTACAGATACTGTACACTGTGTGTGTGTACTTGGGGTTTTTTATATATATATATATATATATATATATATATATATATATATATATATATATATATATATATATATATATAAAATAGTGGGGGAGAGAGCAATCAAAAAATACTACGTGTGACTGGGGATATCTATATTGTTTGAACTGTGTTACAAAACACTTGAATTCTTTTGATGACTATATTTAGCATACAGTCCGTTATACATTCCTGGCCATTATAAGGAAGCAAACATTGGCATGCAATAAGTTAAAGCAAGACAGACTGACTCCATTGTGTCATTTCTATTAAGAAAAAAGTAATCATTCTTCATAATCATAAACATATACCTACAATTCTGCATTTCTCTTCTGAAATAAGTTGGTATTTACAGGAAAAGAGCAACATTTGTCACCACAAGGCTTCTTGGCCCCTCCAAGAATACATTAAATTTAATATTTCCCGTACTGAAAATAAGTCTGAAAATTCTTTTTAACCCCCCATATCTTCTAGACAGTAGGTAGATGGATATTTGACAGGATAATTGGAAAGGGATACGGGTCGTGTTGTCCAGCCCCTAGAAACTAGGACAGTCTGCCCCAGTCATCAGGAGAACAGTTGGATGTAAAAGCTTTTTGGATGCATGCAGTAAAAGAAATGTTTTACGCTTATGCCAGCAATATTGATGGCAATCAGATTTGTGCACTGGGCAATCATAAAATGTTGTTAACAGTCAGCTGCATGAGAAGTTAGAGCTTTCAAATGGAAAATATGCCAGGCATATTTTTTATTTTATTTATTTTTCAGCCAGTTTTGATTCAAACTGTGATTCAGCCATGACATTGTTTTCTTTATGGGATATTTCATGATGTTCGTTGCAATACTTGGATAACCTTTGTCCACTTTACTGTCTGTGTCATTCCCATTCTCTATTATGCTGACACTATGTTGTTAAGATGGAATTGTTATATGATGGTGGATTCTAATGTAAAAGCAGGGTTGTTTTAATATAAACTAGATCTATTCAATATATTAAAAACAAAACTGGTCTAATTTAGGCTTTCATCAGTTTCAAAATTTGTAGGATTTATCTCATTTTTCTTCATGGTGTTAGGGAAAAATATCTTTTCCTTTAATAAGTGCATTCTCTGTTTGGTTTAAAAATCTTCTGAATCTTCTCACATAATGGTAAATGATAAAATTCATAAAGTTTAAATTGCATAGGGATTATTTGAAAATTGAACCCCCCTGTTTAAATGTAAGATCCTAAGGTAGCTTCAGACAAGAATTGGTTTATCATCATTATTTCAGTTGAGCCCATCTGTATAGATCTCATGCAGAATACAAGTGCTTATTTGACTAAAAATGTCTACAATATCAATTTAAATTTATAGTCCCTTTCTTAATTTCTTTACACTTGCACTTATTAAAATATCTTATTTGGCACTTACAAATACCCAGCTAATTATAATAGGATATTAAAAAATGAAAGCATGGATCGTTTTATATTTTTATGCCCTGTCTTTTGGCAGTTAATATGCTCTTCCTGTGGTCCATCATTTTGTAGATTTTAACAAATCCATGCCACCAGAACATTGTTGTAAATTACAGTACTCATGATGGTTTAGACATTTTTAAAACTTCCTCAACACTGTGCAGCAGTATTTATTCTGAAGGACCTCTGGCGTTCTTTCCTCTTTTATTACTGGGTCAGTTGAATATATAATATATATATATATACTGTATGTATGTATGTATGTATATCTATCTATCTATCTATCTATCTATCTATCTATCTATCTATATATACATATATATATATATATATCTATATATATATATATACGTATATATATATATATATATATAGTGTGCCGTCTACCTCTGTGCTGTTTGTATCTTTTTCCAGGCTCCACTACTTTCCATAACTTGCGGTTGTTTTTTTCACAGCATCATATTCCTCTGTCATTCTCCAAAATCATCATGTCCCCATGTGTCATTCATTTAATTAACAGTTGACTACAGCAATTGAGAATTTGCTTCAAGAACCATAGTCTTTGTCATACTGGTTATACTGCTAAAGCTCGTTTGTTTAACATAAAATGATTTATATAATTATGTTACATTTTTTACAGAAATGTCAGCCTCCTTTACTCCATAGATAGATAGACAGATAGATAAGGAAAATTCAGGTGTCCAGTAGCTCAAACACATCAGTAAAAATGATTATAAAAGCAAGGAGAACATACATACGTAAATAAATAGTAAAAAAAAGTACAAATGAATCAGTTGTTACAGTGTTAGAAGATACAGTAATAACCAGGATGGAGAACCATGGATTACTTATTTTGACAACAGTGTTACAAAATTGCATGACAGTAGGAACAAATGATCTTCTAAGGCGTTCTGTTCTACAGCACAGTGAAAGAAGACGACTGCTGTGTTTACTTCACTGATCCACCAAAATGTTGTAGATAACATGACTGCTATTGTCAAAGATGGCCTGCACTTTCTTCCCCATACACATTTCCACCACAATTCCCAGTGAGTCTACAGTCCTGCCCAGTACCGAGCCAGCCTTCTTCACCAGCTTGTCCAGCCTCCTAGTGTTGTCATACTGCCTCCCCATCAAATGGTAGCAAAGTAGAGGATACTAGCAACAGCTGTCTGACAGAACAAAGACAGTATTTCGCTGCATACATTGAATGATCCAAGTCTTCTTAGGAAAAAGAACCTGCTCTGCCCCTCCCTGTAGAGGATATACTGTGTATACTGTATATACTCACACACAGAAAGAGAGAGAGTACCAAATATATTAATGCGCTTGCATTCTTGTTTATAGGCCTTGTCATAGTAAATAGTGATGCAAGTGAATTTTATGTTCAGTGTTCTACCTCAGCTTTGTAAGTAAAGTATGTTTCTGATAAATAACTTGACTTTTTAATATAGGAAAGCTTCTTTGAACGATTAAAATAAAATTATTTAGAAACCACATTCACACTACTGATGCAGTATTACTTCAGAGCATGAGAAATATGAAAACTTTATATAAAAAAAAAAAAAACCACCTTCTGTGGGGGGAAAAAATTCTTTAGAAAATGGACTTGTGTCTAATCTCTACACTGCACACTTTGATCAGCCATAGAAAATGAAATACTAAACTCATGCTGGTGTCTGCAGGTACCAAAAACTTATATACTTGATAATTTGTTTTTTGTTTTTAAACTTATCTACCCACAATCAAATTGTCTTATAGAGTAGCATGGATAAACCAATCAAATACTATCTGGAGAGTTCCAGTAATTGATCTCAGAAGACCATTAACTTATTTTACACCATGAAAGTGCAGAAATAATATGCAGTAAATTAAGTGGGTCTGAAAAAAGATATTTTAAATGAAGAAGTGATTGTTATTTTGAGTGAGTTTTACCATTGTTATACTGGAAACATGCAGTACTAACAACTTGAAATATGGTGTAGCAACTTCTGCAATTACAAATTTTATTGTGTGATTTTTTTTTTCTTTTGTTTGTTCACTTTTACAAAACCCTTTCCGAAATAATGTGTACTTTGAACTTCTACTGAAATGTTTTCATTACTGCGTTATAAACCATTATTTTTTGCATGGCTGTCTGTAAATCGTTATGTGAATGCTAATCTTTTGATGAATACTATGGTAGGCCTGCAACCACTCTTGGGTGTACTGCTGCTTCTTTTCAGCCACCATAGGCTCCAGAGCACCATATTCATGAGTAAAGTCAAAGGAATCATTGATTGTGTAATGGGTTTAATCAATTATGAAATCATATTCAGAATAAATGTTTATAAAAAGTATAATCCAGATATATTTAAAAAGAATAATATTCCTTGCCATTCCTTTAATTTTTATTTTTATAATCGATTTAGTTTCTTCTCCTATGGTAAGACTTTGTGGAGTCTACAATAATTTTATTACAAGCATGCAAATTTTATTAATATTGTATATTTTTCTTATGAAAAATTATTTATAAAGTGTGAACTTTACTAAAGGTTTGCAGTTACTCATGTGGTCAGGTAACAGAGTAAGCAGTCATCTTTTAAAAAAGTGGTTTCATTTTTTGCTTTCATTCACTGTCTTGATGGAGCTGTGCTAGGACTGTATCTAGTTGTCATTCTTGCTTGGTTGTATGGCAGCGTAAATAGTCACTTTTCTATCCAACCTGGTGGGAAAAGTCAATATCCCATCAGCAGAGTAGGTAAACACATCAGGGGCAGAGTCCTCTCTCTCATCTTCTCCAGTTCAACATTACTGCTGAATCTTAAATCCCCAGCTCAACAGCTATCGGGTGCACTCTGTGTCATTCAAATCCAGAGCGCATTTTGAGGGCCAGCTGTGACGGTAAACCCCTTATTTTCTTTCTGAAACATTTCTCCAAGAACATGGGGGTTATTTAAAGGGGTAAGGGGAGACAGATAAAGATGGGGCACACAAAATTACAGCATGAAACATTTTTTGCTGGTGTGGTGTAACGAGTTTTTCCCAAGTTGCAGAAAGTTTTTTTTTTTTTTATATAAACAAACTGAGCATTTATTTATGATTAATATTTTCTAAGAAGCTCTTGATCTTGAAATGATGTTGAAAATTGTTTTTGACATATCTGTTGAATCTTATTTTGCTTGATCTAACTAAATATATATCATTTGTATTTATGTGTTTGTCATTTCTCCAAATGAAGTACTTTCATGTACTGGCAGTCTTACAACTATGAAACTGTTTATGATGGATAGAGCATAATTGTATATAAAGTCTACATTCTTCTATTTTTTTAGTAATTTGAAACATTACAGATTTCAGGTACAGTCAAAGTATCAGACATTTCCTTTTCTACATAAGTCTTTTGGTGAATATGTTGTTCCGGACCTTGAGCACCTCTGCATTACAGTCAGCTTAAGTAGTGTATATAACATTTTAAGAACTAACTAGCAAATATGACAGGAAAAGTTGACATTATTGTGTTTTGAAAATTCTTTCTGCATCAGCAATGTTTTCCTCCTATTTTTCTGTTGTATCAGTGTATGAATGCATTCTTAATTATGTCCATTATATGGTATTTAACTTGATCCCTTTCTTAGGTACCAATAATGTTTAAAATAGCAGTAATTTTAAGATATTAATATTGTTTAAATTACATTTTTAGGTAATGGTAAACTTAGGTAAAGGTAAACTTGGGTTTTTATTGTACAGCACTTTGGTCAGCCTTGATGTTGTTTTTAAAGTGCTTAATAAATAAATAAATAGATGGCTAAAGTTTATCTTTTTTGCAATATTTTTGTAATAGAAATTGATAAACATTAATATATAATAATAAGAAAAACAAATTACACCATTCTACCAATATTTGAAATTTTCTTATTGTAGACTTGGTGGGATTAAGGAATTCTGGTGATCCTTAAATTATTTGTGTTGCCAGTTGGACTTGTGCAATTGAATTAATTGCATTAAATACTCTAAAAGCAAAGGGAAGAACCAACCTTCCATTATCCTGAATATATGAAAATGGCACAGTAAATATTTATACACATGTGTATGTGTGTGGATTGGCACTCCATCCAGCGTGGGTTCCAGGCTTACACGCAATGCTGCCATGATAGATGTTCGTCTGTGATCCTGATTTGGATTGTTATTTTGACAGTGTATGTGTGTTTGTCTGTAAATGTGAAATTCCTACATGTTTCATTATTGCATTCATTATCTCAATGAAGGTCATAAAATCTGTTTGCTGGTGACATACTTGTTGCAGCTTTTTAAATATTTAATTAATATAAATGTTCTAAATGAATAAAGTATTGTGGTTCAAAATAAGAAACATTTTGGGTATTATGTCTGGTGTACGTATGTTGCAGTATTTTTTTTTTTATTTTATATATATATATATATATATATATTCTTAGAATTGGTAGCTCAGATCTCAGACATCATTGCATTTCCTACTGCATTAAAGTATACTGTTAGTTTCTGATTTTTATACACATTTACTGTATACTATCTTCATTGTATGTCATTTTTATTTATGTAGTCCCACTCACTTTACAGTTTAACTATTCTTTTTAATCTTGTTATGGAAATTATTCACAAAATTTCTGTCACTTCTGAATTGTATGTCTGTTACAGTCTAACGGGTTGTGTAAGTTGTTTTCTCATCTGGAGATAATCAGGATTGCAGTACCCCCAGAGGTAAAACTATACCCCCTCTCACTCCTCCCTTGTCCCTTAGGGAACTTCCCCATGGAGACTGGGGTCTGTTATTATCTAAATGATTGCCAGTCCATTGCCTTTACTACCCTGCTTCTTGCAGAGAAGGAGCTTGAGAACCAGCATTTGAAAGCAGTGGAGACATCTCGTAGATTGACGCTTCTGTGCTCTTACTGAGATGTCAGCTGTTTCATGTTTGCCTGCATGATAATACCTTTGATTCTCTGAAATACATGAATGCAAATGTGCAGCCACTTGGAAGCTTTAGCTGTCTTGTCTTTCATTTAAGATGTTCTGTTCCATTTTGTCAAGCCACCCTGAATTTGCTAGTTGAAGCTGCTCTTTTCTTGGGGCTTTCATTGGTATCATCACGCAAATGTTTAGTGCAGTCTGCATTGGATGCATTTCACTTGCTGAATTATTACTGTTTTCCTTACAAACCCACGCACCACTTGACATGACTACAAATATTTCAGGCACCAGTGAAAAAGCTTTAAATTAGCAAGCAGGTGTCTATATGTCAGAAGTACACCTCATTTTAAAGAATTTCTTAAATATATTTGTTTCATTGCTTTTGGAAGAAACAGTGGAAGTAAGACCCTCTGAAGAAATCTGCATGATTATTTTCCAAATGTATAGTCGTAATGTTGAAATTAATATCTGGTTTTCTGATTAAAAACAAAAAAAGAATATAGTTTTATATTTTTTGTCGTCTTCAAATTCTTTTGGCTCCACTGATTTTTTTTTTTTTTTTAAAAGCAAGGCTTTGTGGTGCAAACATCCCAGGTGTTTATAAAAGGTGGTGGAATGTCGTCACCCCTAAGCCTTACCCCTGCATGCTGCAATAGCTGTGTTCAGATAATTTATGTCTTAATGTTGGCTAAGGATGCTATTTAATTACAAGCTGTTCACTGGAAAAAAGCAGTGTTGAGGAAGCCTGTCAATGCTTTGCTGCTAGAGGTTTGCAGCTCATTTAAATCATGCTGTGGTAACAGGCTAACTGGGTAGCATTTACTGTTTGTTACAATTAAGGTTTGTCAGCAAATTTAAGCTGATCTGTAAAGTTAAGACGCTCAAAGGTTTATTGTTCTTTGTTAACACAGTAGGTTTCTGAAACTAATTGTGAAACTATAGTGGGGTCTTGAGGGAGAGAGGTGTTGGGGGGGCATATTTATGCATTATAATATTCTTCTCTCATACCCATATGCTGTTATCTTTCCTTTATTCTTTTATTTATTTACTGGTATAAGGGGGGCTTCACCGGCATATTTGTTTCATTCTCTGTAAGGTCTCTCTGCAAGAGACAGCAGGTTACAACAGAAAACAGTAATGCAAAATCAGCAGGATGTGACTTGTACTTTTTTCCTAGGCTGTGTATATTTTGTATACATCAGCTTACAAATCAAAACATCATTTCCCTATTTATAAACCTCAGACAGCTAGTGAAATGTGAGTTACAAGATGATCATTTATGCCTAGAGTTTTATTATTATGTCTTTTTTATGCTGAATTATCTCTTGGAGTGGTTAGTGATGATCTTGGGTGTTGAAAGTCCCCAACACTGGGTATTTATTTTAGTTGCTATTTATACTCCTTATAATGATACAAATGTTTAGCAGTTATGTTGACAGAATTTTAGGGTTTAGGCATGGTTTAAGCCATAGTCAAATTAATGTGTCTTATCTTTCACCTGACTTAATAAATAAGCCACAAAGTTCAGAGAAATATTTCATTGAAACTAGGGGGCTCTGCCCCCTGCTCACTTCACTTGCCAACCCCTGGGTCGGGCGCTACACACTAGCCACTTTGCTTCTCTGCCACTTGCATAAGGGGGTGCAGAAGTACAATTTAAACAGATTGTTATTTTCATGGGAATTGTTACATATGCATAATAGACCTAACTATTTTACATTACAGCGAGTAATTCACCATAGTAAAACATAATAAATTGAAAGAAAATTGTTTCATGTATTTGTTGTTTTATGCATTGTTTTTCTGTTTTGTCTTTGAAATTAGCATACAAATCCTTTTTAAACTTACACTTTTACTGTAAAACTTCAGTAAAAACAATATTTGGAATTAACTTTTCGTCAATATCACATTGAATTTTGATTCCGTGTTTGGAGTTACATCGTGACAACGCAATGTATAACTGTCCCGTGAGTGAATATCGTTTCTTTCTCTCTAATAAATAAACTGAATTTTTCGATTGTTTGTCCCTGTGATTTGTTAATTGTCATAGCTAAAGCTATTCTAATGGGAATCTGTAAACATTTTAATATGAATGACATATCAAAATCTCCTTTGGTGTCTGTTATCTGCGGAAGATGTACTACATTACCTTGTCGCCTGCTAAAATTTTATATGTCAGAATTGTTTGACCAGTTTTGAATACAACTATCTTATCCTATTGCATAGCCCATCACTCATACATAATTTACGTAATAACGTTACGATACATCCATCTTTCAACAGTAATTCGGCTGGTGGAAGACCGCACGGTGTTAACGTTTTTAGATATTCTACGGGATATTGTAAGTTGATGTTTTCATCTTCCACAACATCACCACCAACTGTTTCAGCATAGTCTATTGATACGCATTTAACAATTTTCACGTTAATTCGTTTGACTTTATTGTTTCTCAGTGCTAGGATTGCCCATGTACTAATTTCTTCTGTTGATAACCCTTTGGGATGAAATTCTTCAATTAGATATGAACAAAATAAGTCTTTTTTTATTGGGAACTTAAAGTGAGGAATATGTAAAAGTTTATAAGAGCTGAGAGCGCAGGAACTGTGTCTGACAAAAGCATTCTCATGAATGAGAGGTGAGAGGACCATGGGCCGTTAACCTGAAATGGTTGAGAGTAGTGCGGGACTTGAAAAAATCTGTTGGCTATAGTCTTGTCTCTTTAAAGATTTTCTTTTGTAATAGAGAGATATCTTTAACTGCACTTTACCATGAAATGTGGATAAAATTTAAGACAAAAGATTTCTGCAATGGGGAGGCAGTTCAGCCTTGTGCAGACTTTTCTGCATTCTCAGACTCATTTAATCCAGTTCCTGGAGCCTTTCTTCGCAGCCTCAGGAACTATTACATATCAAAGGCTATTTGTACATGCACACAAGCTCACACAACTGCCAATTAACCTAATATATACATTTTTGGAATTTGGAAGGTCACTCCAGACTAACACAGGGAGAATGTGCAAGTTTCCCACAGTTAGCGACCAGATTCAGGATTCATGAGCAAGCAGCACTAACCTGTGCACCACCATGCTACCCTTCAGTCCAGCATTGCCCAGGTTATTTCTCAAGTGCTAGTCATGGTACAGTCACTGCCAGTAATTAAAGCAGCTATCTGGTCTATCCTGCTTTTTGATTCTCTTTATAAATTTTCAATAGATTGTCAAGCATCAAGAAGCTTAAGATTATTAAAGCACTCCTTTCAATGAGAATAAAGTAATTAGGAATACCATTGTCACATTTAAAGAACTGCAAGCTGTAAGATATTTCGATTTTTAACCTTTGTAATCTTCAATTTACAGATTACCTAAATCCGTTATACAAAGATGATGTCAAACATTTATATAAGAAGCTGAAGGATGTTGCAGACAAAGCAGTATCTGCAAGTGGGTACTCGGAAGTCAACCTCAGCAAGTTGTTCCAGTCATTTGTTGCAATGAAGTAATTGTTTGGTACGAGGAGCAGTCTTGTCGACAGCAGCAAGATTTTGGGAGTAGCTACGGAAAAGCATCTGCATTTCTCCATCAGGAACCATCATCTGAACACACACAGATGGCACTCCTCTTTGTGTTCCTGCACAGAGTATTAGTTACATTTGAACTTTTCAGACTGTAACTTTCTTTTTTTTTTTAGTAATTTACTAATTGAACCGTATTGTCCATTGATGCTTTTATTTTTATTCTTTTTGGGGACAAGTAGTGTATGTTTTGTTTTAGATTTGTCTCTCCACTAAACAAGCTATGGTTTTGTTACTTTTCTAATACACTTGACTACATGGTAGGTCTAGTGTCTTGAACAGATAAAGTAGAGTTCCTTTGTCTGTGAAATTCCTGATAGTTGCTTTTCATATTGAATGTGATTTCATACCTTCAGTAGTAATTTTGTAGTCCGATTTAATGAACTTGTATCCAAAGATAAAATTAAGTAAAAAAAAAAAAAGCAAGGATGGTGCAAAAATAAAACCAGTGTTTTTAAATAATAAAAGTTAAAAATGCGAAATATAAGCAAAATAAGTAGATTGGTTGCGTGTACCAAATGCGTAGCATGTTATCAATTTGTTGTTCTTTTTTTCCTAATATGAATGCTTGTTCCCATTGCCGGACAGTTGCTTTTCTTTTTAAAGCTCAAATGTTGTTCATTAACTGTTGAGGTCTCTTAACTCATGTTTGATATTTTGTTTCTATTCTTGTCGATGAGGAAGTTTCACCCTCAGTAATATTAAACCTTGTCAACTTTAACCTACAGTGGTTACTATGTAAATGTTATTGTAGTAAAAAAAAACATTTTATGATCTGCAAATCATTTGGGTATTTTTGTACATTTCATTACATTGACCTTTTTAATGCATTGCCATAATTATATTGTATTGATCGTGAAATAAACTTAAATAAATCTTTGAATTAAAAAAAAAAAATCAATGCTCAAGGACTGGATATCTGATGCTGCTTATTTCCAGGAAGGTAAGTGGCAGTAAAAATGTAAATGACAAAAGACCTTCTCAACAGTTCATTCCAGCTGACATCCTGCTCAGTGCAGGTTCCTGCCTTGTGACCACTGCTAGCCTCCATTACAATGAACTGGATTAAAATCAAGTTCAAAAATGGAATGGCGAATGATTCTAGTTATTCGGAAAGTGAAGCACACCTTGCCTAGTATGTGCTGGTTTGTCCAAACCAGCGCAATCTCACCTCTCTGACTTTGTCTCCAAACCATCCAACCTGAGCTGACCCTCTAATGTACTCATTTCTAATCCTGTCCATCCTCATCACATCCAATCCAAATTTTAATATCTTTAACTCTGTCACCTCTAGCTGTGTCTCCTGTTTTTTGTTGGTGCCACAGTCTCCAACCCATATAACATAGCTGGTCTGACGACCGTCTTGTAGACTTTCCCTGTCACATTCTTGCTGGTTCCCACCTGTCACAAATCACTCCTGACCCACTCCTCTACCCTTCCTGTACTGTCTTATTCACCTTTCTTCCACGCTCCCCATTACTCTGTACTTTTGATCCCAAGTATTTAAACTCATCCACCTTCATTAAAACGAGTCCCTTCATCCTCATCATTCCTCTAACCTACCTCTTAGTCACACACATGTATTCTGTCTTGCTGCCACTGACCTTCATTCTTTTTCTGTCAAAAGCATATCTCCACCACTCCAAGGTCTCCTCAATCTGCTCCTTACTCTCTTTAGAGATCACAATGTCATCTGCAAACATCGTAGTCCATGGGTAGTCCTGTCTAATCTCATCTGTCAACCTGTTCATTATCATTGCAAATATGTAAGGACTCAGAGCTGATCCCTGATGTAATCCCACCTCAATCTTAAACACATCTGTCACTCCTACGACAAACCTCACCACTATCACACTTCCCTTGTACATATCCTTGTGCCATTGTTAGATACTTCTCTGCCACTCCTGACTTCCTCATACAATACCACAACTCCTCTCTAGGCACCCTGTCATATGCTTTCTCCAGGTCCACAAAGACGCAATGCAACTCCATTGGCCTCTCTATATTTCCCCATCAACACCCTCAAAGCAAATATCGCATCTTTGGTGCTCTTTCCTGGTATGAAACTCTACCTACTACTCACTAATCATCACCTCCCTTCTTAACCAGCTTCCACTACTCTTTGCCATAACTGCATGCTGTGGCTCATCATTTATTTTACCTCATTGTAGTTACTAGAGTTCTGCACATCACCCTTATTCTTAAAAATCAGTACCAGTACACTTCTTTTCTATTCCTTGGGCATCCTCTCATTTTCCAATATTGCATTGAACAATCTGGTTAAAAACTCCTCTGCCATCTCTCCTAAACACCTCCATGTTTCCACAGGTATGTAATCTGGACCAATAACCTTCACAATCTTCATCCTTTTCATAGCTGCCCTTATTTCCTCCTTGCTAATATCTTTGCTCTTCCTCATTTACTATCTCCACTTCAACCTTCTGTCTCTCATTCTTTATATTCATCAACCTCTAAAAATGTTCTCTTTTCATCTGCTCAACACACCCTCCTCGCTTGTACGTTTCCATCTTTATCCTTTATGATCCTAACCTGCTGCACATCTTTCCCAGCTCAGTACCTCTGTCTAGCCAATCGGTACAGGTCCTTTTCTCCCTCCTTAGTGCCTAACCTCTCACACAAATCATCATACGCCTTTTCTTTAGCCTTCACCACCTCTCTCTTCACCTTGTGCCTTATCTCCTTGTACTCTTGCCTACTATCTGCATCTCTCTGACTGTCCCACTTCTTGTTTGCCAACCTGTTTCTCTGTATACTCTCCTGTACTCCCCAATTTCACCACCAGGTTCCTTTGTCCTCCTTCCTCTGTCCAGATGCCATGCCAAGCACCCTTCTTGCTGTCACCCTTACTATTTCTGCTGTACTTGCCCAGCTGTCTGGTAACTCTTCACTGCCACCTGGTGCCTGTTTTACCTCCTCCTTGTTCTCTACCTTAGTCTACCTTTTTTTATTTTAATTTAAACTTCCACCACTTGACTCCTTGGCTCTGCCCTCATTCTCCTCCTCCTCTTGATCTCCAATGTCATCCTACCACCACTTTGCAGACTCCAATTTCCTTCAGACTGATATATATACAGTATATCGTTACACCCAACACGTTTATTAACAGTCCTATTATTTACAAAGTCCCCCAAAAGTCCTGGCCAACACACACTGCCTTCTCTCTCTTCAGGCCGCCTCCTTGCCTCCTCCAAGACCTTGTCCTTCTTCAGGCCCCTTTTATAATCACCTGGATGTGCTCCATTTGTGTTCCGGCAATCTTCCACCAACACTCCCCAGTGTGGCGGAAGTGCCGGCTGCATCCCCAGAAACACTCCGGGTGTCCCTGCTCCTCTTCCACCCCCAACACTTCCGGGTGTGATGGAAACGCTGTGGTCCAGGGCTCCAAAGGCATAGGGGCGTTGACCACGAACCCCTACAGGCTTGAGCTTCAAAGCTCTTTATATAATACACATACTCGGGAGTGATAGAAAGATATGGTAGAAGTCTCGTGGACAACAACATGAAATGTTAATATCCAAAATGATACTGAAGATTAGAAATTTCTCGAAAGTAGCATATGGGTGGAGTATGTATTAAACAGTAAACTTTTAAGGTCATGTGAAAAAGCTTGTCATTTGTGCCAATTTGTGTTCTTTTAGATTACTATTAATATTTCTAGGTATGCCTAGCTATTTGGATGATTTGTTTGAGATCGCGGACTTATGTAGTTGGCACACTCTGGGAGATCACAAGCCTGCCAACAGATGACAGAATAAAGAGGACTATTTAACAAAGAAAACATTTATCTGCTCTTTCTTCTTTTTTGAATAAGCGGAAGAGGAAACCGCACTCTACTGTGTCACCATGGCCTTTATGTGGCTGTCTGTATTGAACATGGTATGCACTTTACCTCATAGCACTTTACTTTCCTTTGACCTGCTGAGGGAGAGGATGGGATATTTCACTCTTTCACCATTAGATGAAGAACTTCTGAATTCAGCGGCCCCTTTCTTGTTCCTGAGATGATAAAAACCAAACCTGAAACTGGCCTTAGCATGGATGAGATATTGTGAGCTCAAATCCTTTTGTTTCTTGAGCCAATCAGCTCCTTGATCACAGCAAGAAAATACATAATGTGCTTGTTACAATGAAGCAACTTATCAGACTGCCATAGAAGAGAGGTAGTCAGGGATTTTGACAGCTGCCGTGGCATCACTTTCTTGCTTCTTTATGAGGTGGTACTCTGCATAAAAATATCCTGGCCTCTGAGGACTGTGCTCACTGGAAATCTTTAAGAAACCATTTCTTTTCTAGCCTGACACCTGCTGTAGTGCCCACATGTGCAGACAGCAGGTACCACAAGAGCAAGAGGTCGACTTTGTACACTTCAAACAAACCTGCCTTATTTCATTTTTATTATTGACTGAGAGACTTGGACCATTTAATGAGTACCTGGAGTGACTGGTGGTAAGGAAGCAGGAAGAAATGTTGGGGTGCCACCCTGATGACCCCATTTAACTGTAACAAAGAAATAGAATGGAAAAGCAAAACGAGGATGTATTACGCCACTAAGAAGATGCTGATTCAAAATCAGCCAGCTTTGCTTTCACCTCTGACTTTTCTCCTGGCTTTGTAGCTCTCAGCAAACTCGGGTCCTGGTCAGTAATAAG
Organism: Polypterus senegalus; assembly: GCF_016835505.1. Taxonomy (NCBI): domain Eukaryota; kingdom Metazoa; phylum Chordata; class Cladistia; order Polypteriformes; family Polypteridae; genus Polypterus; species Polypterus senegalus. The sequence goes on from NC_053155.1 coordinate 275,152,347, forward strand.
ACAGCACCTTTCTGGGTAGGTCGCATTATATGGCAGAGTGACCGGAAAGGTCAGGGCTGCTCTGGATGCCATTGCCAGGTGGAAGTGCCAATCACTGGGGGTCTTCTCTGGGCTGTTGAGAAAGGAGAGGATACCCTCAGCGACAGGTTGTAGTGCTTATCTCAGGTGAGCTTGTCATGGAACCCCGAATGCCCATGTGTGACTTGGGTAACCTTATGAATATTATGATGGACTAGAGCTGCCCACCATCCTCATTTTCCCAGACAGGTCCGCATTTTTAACATGGCATGGACTGTCCAGGAGGAATTTATAAAATTTTGAAAATGTCTGGAAATGTGTCATTCGTCTGATATGCTGTGTAAGCTGATATTAAACAAAGCTACACTATTTCTCCTAAGTGATTTCTTACCGCCATATCACCAGGCAGGGCTTTCGCCTTTTCTGTTATATCTATATAGATTCGGTTTAAGTGACATGGTGTAATTACAAAAGAACTCTTTTCCAGGGAGCTGGTGCCCCCTGCTGGATACATTGATCTGCTGACATTGACTCACTCCATTCTCCATTTGGGCGATGTCCTGGTGGAACCTCTCCCAATGTTCATATGCGGTCGCTCCCACGTGAGAGTGTAGGAACTGAGAAGCTTCTCAATTAGTTCATCGTAGTCTTATGCCTTTTTGTGTGTCTGTTTACCGTTTGCTTACCTGTGACCTGATCAAGACAATGGATGGATCAACTCGACCTTTTATATTTTTGTACAAAGCACAGAAACAACTACTTTTGCTGTTCTGAACCAGAAAATATCATCTTTCCAACCTTCTAAAGATAAATTTCTCGCTATTTTTGAAGGAATAAGGAGGAGGTTGGGAGCATGCGCTGATTGCAGTGTGTTGCTGCACCCACCACACAACGAACCACCTGGATTGGGACCCAAGTGACGTGGGTGACACCTCAGCACCACACTGAACAGTGTGAGGTTATTACCGTGGCTGGAGTGCCAATCCTGCCACCAACCCCCAAGTTTTCCCTGTAAGTTGGAGGACCTGCTTGCAGGTTAACGTCAGACCAGGATGGAGCAATGCAGGCTAAGGCTGGAGTTATACTTCACGTGACACGACGCATGCTGCAGTGGACGCTCCTGCTAACGCTTGCATAGTGTAGTGTTTATACTTGTGTGCGTACTTGACGTAAATCTGGAGGAATCCACCAGGTGGCAGTGTGAGATATTATCACGGTGAGAACATGTTCAGCTTCTCTGTGTTGTGAATTGCCTAGAACACCTATTAAATTCTGATGACACCTTACCGCAATATCTCAGAAAAGGATGTTTATTGAATCCATCAATCCAGGGATGTGTCCATTCCAGCAAGCAATGGGCACGAGTGAGAAACAGTCCGTTGACGAGGCCTCAGCTTATCGCAAGGTGAATTCAAGCACACACATACACTAGCGTCATTTTAGTGGCACAAGTCCCCAAATCTGCATATCATTGGAAGGAAACTGGAGCACAGTGTGGACACCAGCGACATGACTCCCTGCCAGACATACACACTTTAATGCATTTCATCATGAAAGGGATATCAAGTATAAATCTAAGGATTCTAAATGTGCAGAGAGTTGGAATATCATACATTTAATGTGTTCTGTGTGGTGATCTATTGCTGTTTGCCTTAGCGATTAAAAACTGGGATGACGTTTACGATGGTCTGCTTTAATGTTAAAGTGGACATTTCGAGATTAAAGCCGAAATTTCCACTTTAATAATGTAGAGAAAAGCCAAGCAAAATGACACCTTTTATTGGCTAACTAAAAAGATTACAATATGCAAGCTTTCGAGGCAACTCAGGCCCCTTCTTCAGGCAAGATTACATTACATCTTACAGGGGCCTGAGTTGCCTCGAAAGCTTGCATATTGTAATCTTTTTAGTTAGCCAATAAAAGGTGTCATTTTGCTTGGCTTTTCTCTACATTCGTAATGGCTAACACGGTACAACAACCTAGTACTACACTTTAATAACAAAATACACATTTTCACCGTGTCCTTTATTTTTCTCAGTGGCTCAAATACAGCGCTGTACATTATGTTGCTGTTGTGAAGTTGCAAATAAAAAAAAAAAAAGGAGGGCACAAAAGATGGTATGTGAGACTTTTAAAATGTATCATGTCATTATGATCGGGAATATGCAACACTTGAATATAAAAGCACCACGAATGCATCTGTATGTCGCCATTTTGCTTCACCACATCGAACCATTCATCAAACATCGAGACGCACACACCAATCTCGTAGGATCTCAATAGCGGCTTTCTGTCACACGTAGATAGTAAACAGAGACTCTGACGTCACATTCCGACTTTCAGCACACTGCGCCCCCGACTTTTTGCTGGTACTGCAACTCGCGCACACGTATTAATTTCTGAGGACCTGCTCAGAGGATGCGTGAAATGAACGCTGGGAACGCATGGTAGCCATGATGCGGGCGCGTATGCATTCTGAGCGTGAAGTGTAATCCGGCCCTAAGGGTCTTGCTCAAGGGCCCATCAGAGTGGAATCACTTCTGGCGTTTACGGGATTCGAACCGATTACTGGCGCAGATCCCTAGCCGCAGAGCCACCACTGTCTTTTTTTCAGCTCAGAATATACTTCCAATAGTATTTGGAATAGTATTTTATATTTATGCAATGAAATAAATGAACCTTATCTTTAAAAAAGAAAAATCAAACTTTATTTTTTCTCTACTGAATCTGATATCTCACTGAAACAGTCTGTGGTCGAGAAGTTCCAGTCAGCAAACCTAAATCTTTAAAATACACCAATTTCTATTTAATGCACAAGAGAATTGTGAGTGCACACCCGTGTAATTTGCCATCAGAAAAATGAAGAAAGACTGAGATTCCTTATTGCTACTGCATTGTAGTTCACACACAAAAGTTGATTCATTTATTTTCCAAACTTGCTTCAGCGGGAGTCACTGGCATTCGCTCTGTTCAAGGTGGAGACCTCCTGGTTGATGCGCTGATCTGTCACGGGGTTCACACCCTCAGACAAGGCCGGTTTAGTGTTGCCAGTCTGTTGTTTGGAATGAGAGAGGAAGTGTGAAGGATGCAGGACCTCAGAGTTAACCGCAGTTCCACTTGTCCACCTCATCAGTAAACGGCATAAACAAATGACAGAAGAGACTTTGATTTTGTAATAGTAGAACACAAGGTCCCCACTACTTCTGCCTCTCCTCTGCGGTCTTAAATGCAACAAATCAACTCAATTAAACCAGTTGTTTAATGCGCATGTAGATAAAGCCGAACACTTCTTCTGTAACGTTTGTGGGTCTCACTCTGGAAGAATCCACACGTAATTGTGAATAATTAACATTTAGGACAAATGTGCGCTCTTAGGTGACAAGGACAGTCAATTTGATTTCATAACGTTGTTTTTGTCCACCTCTTGTAGTTGTGATCAGGATGAAGTGCACAGTGAGCTGAGAGGGAAGCACCTCTGAACACAACACTGGTTCTATTTAGGCTTGCTGGTCAACCTACTGGTGTTGGTTTAGTCCGAGGTGGGAACGTAACACGCATGGAAACTCCACATTGAAGGTACCAGCAGTCGAATGGGTGGTGTGAGGTAGCGTTATTGCAGTGTCTTCAACAAGAATGTGTTCACAAATACAAATATCTATTCAGCCAATCACATGGCAGCAACTCAATGTATGTAGGTGTTACGTCAAGTCAAGACGACCTACTGAAGTTTAAACCGAGTGTCAGAATTGGGGAGAAAGGGGATTGAAGTAACGTTGAACGTGACATGGTTGTTGGTGGCAGGCAGGCTGGTCTGAGATGTTCACACACAGCCATCTTTAGAGAATACAGAGAAAATATCCAGTGAGCACCAGCTGTCTAGGTAAAAATGCCTTGATGATGCCAGAGGTCAAAGGAGAATGGCCAGACTGGTTCAGGCTAATAGAAAAGCAACAGTAACTCAAAGAATCACTCATTACAACAGATGTAAGCAGAAGAGCATCTCTGAACGCAGAACATGTCAAACCTTGAAGAAGATGGGCTACAGCAGCAGGAGACCTCACCGGGTGCCACTCCTGTCAGATAAGAACTGGCAACTGAGGCTGCGATTCACACTGGCTCACTAAAATTGAACAATAGAAGATTGGAAAAACTGCCTGCTCTGCTGAGTCCCAATTTCTGCTGCAACATTTAGTTGGTAGGGTCAGAATTTGGCATCAACGACATGAAAGCATGGATCTATTCTGCCTTGTATCAACAGTTCAGGTGGTGGTGGTGGTGTAATGGTATGTGTGCTATTTTCTTGGCACACTTTGTGCCCCTTAGTACCAACTGAGCATTGTTTAAATGCCAAAGCCTACCTGAGTATTGTTGCTGTCCGTATTCATCCCTTTATGACCACAGTGTACCCATCTTCTGATGGCTACTTCCAGCAGGGTAATGCACCATGTCACAAAGCTCAAATCATCTCAAACTGGCTTCTTGAACATGATGATGAGTTCAGTGTACTCAAATGGGCTCCACAGTCACCCGATCTCAATCCAATAGAGTGGCTTTAGGATGCGGTGGAACGGGAGATTCACATCATGGATGTGCAGCTGACAAATGTGCAGCAGCTGTGTGATGCTATCATGTCAATATGGAACATAATCCTTGGGGAATGTTTCCAGCACCTTGTTGAATCCGTGACATGAAGAATTCTGACAGTTCTGGAGGCAAAAGGAGGTCCAACCCATTACTAGCAAGGAGTACCTAATAAAGTGGACGGTGAGTGTGTGTGGATATCTTATTATTAATGATAAGTTGGTTCTCCTCTCTTCGTTTTTTGTTTTTTTTTAAAGATATACCCGTGCTGTTGGCTCACCTCTCTTTCTCTTGGGCAGAAGTTGAATTATGGTTTGTTAAGTTTGACATGATTGTATGGAATGTTGTTTTCTTCAAATAATATCAATAAAATTAAATTAAAAAAGATAAAGTGAGCCATTTATTGGCCCAATGGCCACATTTTTTCTTTGATTCTGATGTTAATCCTCAAGCTTCTCTCCACGCTGACCCCCGGCTTTGTTGTGGTTGCCATTGACTTGTTAACACACATTAATCCTGAAATGTTGATGTCATTTCCATTCCCTGCATTGCATTCGTTAACTGTTTTAACCTTGGCCCGCGGCTGTGGTGCCAACTGCGGCCGGTTTTTCTTTGGGCCGTAACGCTTCTGCTACTCACCTCGCCTGCATGTCGTGCCGCTTGTCCATAAATGGCCTCTGCACGTGTCTGAGGAGCTGCCTTCTGAACAGATGCTACGCATTTGCAACTTCATTTCTTTTGGTCCTGCATACCAGATCACATTCCAGTGTCTTTATGAGAACTGGCCGCTTATCTTATGGTGTTAATCATGTGAGCGTCAGGCCCGCCGAAAGATTAGCTTCATGGGGTGCCGATTTGACAGCAGAATGCGGCGCACATGTGTGAGCTTCATCTAAGTTACAGGTCACCATTACCTACTGCCTTCCTGTGTTATCGCTACCGGGGTTCGGATATAAAAATACTTCTAGGTTTGACATAACATTGCAGCTGAGAAAACAAAAGTCATCTATTGATGGCTTACCTTTAGGATTAGATTTCTGTCGCTGCCACTGTCCATGCCAGCAAAATCTACAGCTGGGTTGTGGAATCTCTGGCAGGGCAGGCCGATCCAATCTTTATGATCTTTGACTTGAAGTAAAAACAATGAGGAGCAGCTTAGCGACTACAATGGCTTCAAAACTGCAAGTAAGCAGATATGATGGATGAGCCGCACAAATCAAGCTGCAAAGGCAAATGAGAGGAAACTTGAAAATCGGCTTAGCAGAACTTGGATTGAAAAACGCCGCCTGATTTTACAGTATTTCAAATTAAGTTCAGACAAAGTCACAGGTGTAATCCCTACGTATTTCGTGTTTGTTCTTATAGGGCAAAAGCCTCCCAGGCAGAACATATCGAATTTAGGAGCTGTTGTGTTGTCCTTTAGAGTGTTTCACTGTGCACAGTCCACGGTAACTTCTTCAACTTTAATCTTGTCGTAATAAAATGGATGAGTTTATCTTCCAAAAAGAAAACTGTGGCCTCCTCTAAAGATTTGAACTTCCGACCGTACAAGCCAAAGAAACGTAAGATCACAGCTCTACGTGGTCAGGCTGCAAGTGCATTTAAGTGGGTTTGTGGATGTCCCATGGTGGGCTGATGTTCCTGTCCAAGGCCAGAGGCCACCACCTCGAGATCTACAGAAGTATTCAATCCCCTTGAAAGTCTCCAGAATTTTCTGTATGGCAAAAGATTTGTACACGTTTACCCATTCAGTATTTTTAATGTGAACGTATGGGACAACCGTAACTTCAAGCAGGGCCCGCTGAATCCAGTTTGATTTGATTTTTAATGGTCACATTTTTAACAATTTTTTTATTTTCCTGCAAATTCAAAAATATCCAAAATGACTAACCTTTGCTAACATTTTATTGGCTTATGATCTTTTAGCAGTGTACTGAATAGATAGATAGATAGATATGAACAGTATGAGATGATAGATAAATAGATATGAACAGTACAAGATGATAGATAAATAGATCTGAACAGTACAAGATGATAGATAGATAGATCTGAACAGTACGAGATGATAGATAGATAGATCTGAACAGTACGAGATGATAGATAGATCTGAACAGTATGAGATGATAGATAGATAGATACTTTATTAATCCCAAGAGGAAATTCACATACTCCAGCAGCAGCATACTGATAAAAAACAATATTAAATTAAAGAGTGATAAAAATGCAGGTATAACAGACAATAACTTTGTATAATGTTAACGTTTACCCCCCCGAGTGGAATTGAAGAGTCGCATAGTGTGGGGGAGGAACGATCTCCTCAGTCTGTCAGTGGAGCAGGATGGTGACAGCAGTCTGTCGCTGAAGCTGCTCCTCTGTCTGGAGATGATCCTGTTCAGTGGATGCAGTGGATTCTCCATGATTGACAGGAGCCTGCCTAGCGTCCATCGCTCTGCCACGGATGTCCAGCTCCGTGCCTACAATAGAGCCTGCCTTCCTCACCAGTCTGTCCAGGTGTGAGGCGTCCCTCTTCTTTATGCTGTCTCCCCAGCACACCACCGCGTAGAAGGGGGCGCTCGCCAGAACCGTCTGGTAGAACATCTGCAGCATCTTATTGTAGATGTTGAAGGACGCCAGCCTTCTAAGGAAGTACAGTATAGTCGGCTCTATCACCATTGTACATAAAAACAAACTTTTTACACACTAACAAACACACGCTACTTTTTACCTGTGTAAGTCTAATGTGTGTGAAGCCCACCCTGACTCGGACAGGTTCCGCACCCAGCACACAGTTCATTGCCAGTGCACAAATCACCAACATGTGACACACTCCGGTCCCTTCTCTGCTCTGCCGCCAGTCCATCCACCTCCACTCTTCCTCAGGCTTTGTCCTCTTCTTCCCGACTCTGGCCGATGAACGATGGTGACTGGCTCCCTTTATAGGGCACCTGGAAGGAGTCAAGGGTGTGGCAAAAGTGCAGCCAAATGGGTCCCTGAAAATGTCTGTGCGCCCCCTGGCGGTGGCCACGTGCCCCAGCAGGATTGAGCTCCCATGCTCATGACCTGTGGCCCTGCTGAAAACCAAGGGGGCTGCACTCTGTCAACCCGGGGGAGAAACTGTCTCTCCCCTGGTCCTTCCATACTCTGGGCGTCCACCACACGTGTTATCCACTTTCAACCACATTTACGTTTGCCAGAGGCTGGAGAAGCGACTGTCGTCTCCTGTCTTTAAGACAAATATATGGGAATAAAGTTGTGCACGGCTTGTCTGTCTGTCTATTTGCCAATTATGCAAAAACCGCTGTGCTGATTTTCATAAAATGTGGCATGTGTGCTGCTGTGAGGTGTATGGGGGGGTCAGACTGCAATTCCCATCAGGCAGCAAGAGTGCGCTGAGGCTGATGGGTGTGGATTGTCATCGGCACGCATGAACTTCCCCACAGGACCTCATCTTAGACCACAAATCATGACGTTTAGATAACCCTTTCATGGTCCTGCTGGATTACAGCTTTTGTCTAAGAGTTCATGTTTTTCTTCTCATCGTGGGTTGTGCTTGGCCATGTTGAATGTTTTCCCCATTTCCTTATATTCTGACGATGCCATGTTGCTTGGATAGTAGTAAATAAAAGGATACGACAGATGTGCCACTTCTATAGAACTTGGTCATGTTGAAAGCCAGATGTTGATATTTTAAGATTAACGTAAGTATAAAAATTGTGGGATTTGGGTTAATGTGGAGGACGTCTAGCAGGGTGTGCTTTTGAATGCACGGAGCAGAGGATGAACAAGACCAACCTTATTAAAGAATATTTTAATATAAGCACCAGATATATAATATATATATACTGTATAAACTCATTTTGATGTCGACCTTGGGCCTGGTAAATGTTGGAATGAGCACATACATCAAAATGGGCCGAGTCTTTGATTTAATATCCCCTTAGTCTGATTTTGAGTGGGACCAGCAGTTTAGTTTACAGTCAGATTTAGATGAGGTAAATGTCAATGATGGAGTCCAACAAGTTACGATTATTTGAGCTTTTCCTATGATATTACTAAGACATCGTTCACCATTGTCAGTGTGCTATTTCTGCTCAGATCTGAATGTGGCACTTCAGAACACGGCACGCTGTACAAATACAGTGGTGCTTGCAAGTTAGTGAACCCTGCAGAATTTTCCATATTCCATCATAAATGAGGCCTAGAACATCGTCGAATTTACACACTTGTCCTAAAAGAAGGTGAAGAGAAGACAGTTGAACAAATGAGACAAGAATATTATACTTGCTCATTTATTTATTGAGGAAAATGATTCAATGTCAAAAATCTGTGAGTGGCAAAAGTATTTGAACCTTTGTTTTTAGTATTTGGTGTGACTCTCTTTTGCAGCACTAACTTCAACTAAACCTTTCTGGTAGGTCTTGATCAGTCCTGCACGTCGGCTCCAAGGGATTTCAGCCAATTCCTCCATACAGGATTGACTCAACTCAGGGAGTTTTCTGAAATGAACTGCATGCTTCATGTCCTTCCACAACATTTCTGTTAGGTTAAGGTGAGGACTTTGACTAGGCCATTCCAAAATCTTTATTTTATTCTTCTTCAAACAGTCTTTGGTAGAACGACTTGAGTGCCTGGTGTCATTGTTTTGCTGCATGGCCTAGTTTCTCCTAAAATGTACCCCACTGACAGATGTCCTGACATTTGCCTTTAAAATTCGCTGGTGTAAGTCAGAATTAATATTCTCATCCACAATGGCAAACTGTCCTAGCACAGATGAAGCAAAACAGGGCGAAAGCCTGATACTACAAACCACCATGTTTCACAGATGGGACAAGGTTCTCATGCTGGAATGTACTGTTTTACTTTCTCCAAACACAAAACCACTCAGTTGAACCAAAAAGTTCTAGTTTGGTGTCATCTGTCCGTAAAACTTTACTCTAATAGCTTCCAGGCTGTCCACGTGCTTTTCAGCAAATTGTACACGGGAATCGATGTTTGTTTTGGAAAGCAGTCGCTTTCTCCTGGCAACCCTGCCATGCACACAACTGTTGTTCAGTGTTCTGCTAATGGTGGTCTCATGGACATTAACATTGACCCAAGTGAGAGAGGCTGCTAGTTGTTTAGAAGTTACCCTGCAGACAATCACAGACCTTGCCCTTGGAGTGGTCTTTGTTGGTTGACTAATCCTGGGGAGAGTAACGGTAGCCTTAAACGTCCCCCATTTGTACACAGTCTGTCTGACTCTGGGTTGGTGCTGTCCAGGTTCTTCAGAGATGGTTTGGTAGCCTTTCCCAGCACAATGAGTATCAACAATTCTTTTCTGAGGTCCTCTGAAATGTTCTTTGTCCGTGGCATGATACGCAATACTGCACAAACGTGTCTGAAGATGAAGCCCTTGATAGAACTCTGTTCTTTTAATATAAACCAGGTGTCCATTCACAACCGAAAGTCGTCACATTGGTTGACCACCATGATGTTGATTGACCACACCGGACTCTAATCTCACCTTCAGATAACCTGCTTGGTTCACTTACTTTTGCCACTCATAGATATGTAATGCTGGGTGATTTTCTACAATAAATAAATGACCAAGCATTATATTTTTATCTGATTTGTTTAGCTGGGTTCTCCATATCTACCATATATACTTGTGTTTAAGTTCTCCCCGGAGAACTCCCATTTTAAGGCACATGACCAGTTTCCCCTCACTAAGGATGGGTGGCCTAATGTCAGCCCAAGGAAATCTACTTGACCATGGCAACCTTCTGCTGTTTGAACATTTCTTCTTATCTTATAGTGTCTTAAACTGGAGCTCATCTGACCATTCTTTCCTTTTTGTATTCCAAGGTTTCCAGTAAGGACCCAAACTGGTCAGGACAGACACCACTGGAAGAAGCCCTTGTTATTTTCCCATTTGGACGTTTATGGGTGATGGCTTTCTTTCTTGGCTCCTCCACCTGCCAAGTGCATGAAATGAGTGAGGTGGGTGACTTCTAGATGTTTTATGACGTCACTCATTGGCAGTAAACATGTTACAAAGACACTAGCTGTGAAAATGAAGCTCCTATACTAAGGTTGCTTTTCCCCTAAATGGTGGAGATCAAAGGCCTCTCATTAGGGCGCCATCTGTCTTTTATCAGATGTCACCTGCTGATCCTTAACAATGCTGAGTGGGACAGATGGCCAACATCTGGGGAGTTTTTCCTCATGTGTGCCCTGGGAGCTGTAGACTAATCTCCATCTCATGTAACGGTAACCAAGAAATGCATACCGATGCACCTGCTTAGCAGAAGCGAGTTCTAAAAAAGCAAAATAAATGACAGTGGGATTTGTATAAGATGAAACACAAGTGGCTCACATAAAGCGATTAGCACCAGTGCTCGTCTCTCCATGGCAGGCCGCAAGAGTATTGGAAGATCAGTGAGGGTACAGATGGTGGGCAGAGAAAGTGAAGCAAAAACAAAACCTGCAATATCAGCGCCAACGTCATAATGGCCTCATTTCAAAATTTTGCATAGCCGCTCTCTAGGACCATGCGGATAAGGTAGACTACTTTGGAACCCAAAAGTTTGACCATGAAGGTCCCAAAAACACTGCATGCTGCTTCTACCTGCAATGGGCAATGCAACACAAAGGAGAATTTAATAATTGTCGTTTAGCGCCTACTTTGTTGGCTTTTCATGATTTCAGCACTAAAAACCAGTGCTGGTTGAAACCCATATGAAGCCCTAGGTTTCCTCTTAGGGCCAAGAGTGTCAGCCCCTTGGAGTCCATAGCATGGATTTAGATAGAAAGGTCCAGAACCCACACAACTTGAATTACATAAGCTGCAGCCCTCGGTGTCCTTATTGCGCATTCAGTATAATTAGTCTTCGAGGACTAAGGTGGATGTCGCTGTCAGTGTCTGGAACATGTGCTCCTCGAGAAAACGGTGCCCTAGGTGGCCGCCTATGGTGTGTAATCGAGGTTGAGTCAGACATGCGTGTGTTCAGGAGTTACCACAGCTCTGGAATCCAGTCAATACAACAGAATACAATACAATTTATTCTTGTAAAGCCCAAAATCACACATGGAGTGCCGCAATGGGCTTTAACAGGCCCTCCCATTTGATAGCCCCCCAGCCTTACCTCTCTAAAAAGACAAGGAAAAACTCCCAAAAAAACCATTGTAAGGAAAAAATGGAAGAAACCTTGGGAAAGGCAGTTCAAAGAGAGAACCCTTACTATGTAGGTTGGGCGTGCAGTGGGTGTCAAAAAAGGGGGGGTCAATACAATACACAGAACAGAACACAAGTAATCATCAATACAATATAATAGTGCAACAGAAATGTCACAAGTACAGAGCAGAACTTAACAGTAGATGATATCACGTAATAGGATTTGAATTTGTTTAGAGTCCTGGAGACCTCGGCCATCAAGCTGCCTCCCCCTATTGGCCATTCCACAGATGAGTCAGCGCTGGGCCAGCCAATCTGATGAAAGGACCCCTCTACCCCACGATTCCTGAGATCCTCCATTAGAGATGAATCAGACCCAAGAAAAAAAGTTCTCAGCTGACAGGAGCAGAGCCATCGATTGAGAGGCAGTGTGGATGACGGATAGGACAGCTAGCAATAACAACACACATACCGCTTAGAATTAAGGCCAAAGAGTTCTATCTTGGTCTCATCAGACCAGAGAATCTTATTTCTCACCATCTCAGAGTCATTCAGGTGTCTCTTAGCAAACTCCATACGGGCTGTCATGTGTCTTACCTCTCCTGAGTGTGTGGAGACAACCAGGCACTGCTCATCACTTGTCCAATACAGTCCCCACAGTGAAGCATGGCGGTGGCAGCATCATGCTGTGGGGGTGTTTTTCAGCTGCAGGGACAGGACGACAGGTTGCAATCGAGGGAAACATGAATGCGGCCAAGTACAGGGATATCCTGGACAAAAACCTTCTCCAGAGTGCTAAGGACCTCAGACTGGGCCAAAGATTTACCTTCCAACAAGACAATGACCCTAAGCACACAGCTAAAATAACAAAGGAGTGGCTTCACAACAACTCTGTGACTGTTCTAGAATGGCCCAGCCAGAGCCCTGACTTAAACCCAATTGAGCATCTCTGGAGAGACCTAAAAATGGCTGTCCACCAACGTTTACCATCCAACCTGAAAGAACTGGAGAGGATCTGCAAGGAGGAATGGCAGAGAATCCCCAAATCCAGGTGTGAAAAACTTGTTGCATCTTTCCCAAGAAGACTCATGGCTGTATTAGCTCAAAGGGTGCTTCTACTAAATACTGAGCAAAGGGTCTGAATACTTAGGACCATGTGAGATTTCAGTTTTTCTTTTTTAATTATTCTGCAACAATTTCAAAAATTCTTTTTTTTTTTGTCTGTCAATATGGGGTGCTGTGTGTACATTAATGAGGAAAAAAATTAATTTAAATGATTTTAGCAAATGGCTGGAATATAACAAAGAGTAAAAAATTGAAGGGGGTCTGAATACTTTCCGTACCCACTGTATATAGTTGAATAGTTTTACTGTCAAATAATGCAAAGAGTACGCAACATGTGTTTCGCCCTAATTCTGGACTTATCAGGCGTACACACTCACTGCACCCCCTCTCGGGGAATCGAACCGCGGACGTCAGCGCTAGAGGCGAAGCCTCTTACGTCTCGCCACTGCGTGTGGTTCATTTATTTGACAGCATGTAGGTCGGGGTAATTACATTCAAGGCATTCGTAGTCTGAATCACAATCTGATTGTATGGGTGGTCACCTACCAGGCAACGCTTGTGGTTGGTCTGCAAGTCAGCTAACATGCACCACAGTGTCCTCTTTCAGTTGCGAGAAGCAGATCATAGAATGGTTGAAATAGTTTTACTGTCAAATAATGCAAAGAGTATGCGACACGTGTTTCGCCCTAATTCTGGGCTCAACGGGTAGGTAACCACCCATACAATCAGATTGTGATTCAGACTACCAATGCCATGAATATATATATATATATATACACAGTGGTGTGAAAAACTATTTGCCCCCTTCCTGATTTCTTATTCTTTTGCATGTTTGTCACACAAAATGTTTCTGATCATCAAACCAAACACATTTAACCATTAGTCAAATATAACACAAGGAAACACAAAATGCAGTTTTTAAATTATGGTTTTATTATTTAGGGAGAAAAAAAATCCAAACCTGTGTGAAAAAGTAATTGCCCCCTGAACCTAATAACTGGTTGGGCCACCCTTAGCAGCAATAACTGCAATCAAGCGTTTGTGATAACTTGCAATGAGTCTTTTACAGCGCTCTGAAGGAATTTTGGCCCACTCATCTTTGCAGAATTGTTGTAATTCAGCTTTATTTGAGGGTTTTCTAGCATGAACCGCCTTTTTAAGGTCATGCCATAGCATCTCAATTGGATTCAGGTCAGGACTTTGACTAGGCCACTCCAAAGTCTTCATTTTGTTTTTCTTCAGCCATTCAGAGGTGGATTTGCTGGTGTGTTTTGGGTCATTGTCCTGTTGCAGCACCCAAGATCGCTTCAGCTTGAGTTGACGAACAGATGGCCGGACATTCTCCTTCAGGATTTTTTGGTAGACAGTAGAATTCATGGTTCCATCTATCACAGCAAGCTTTCCAGGTCCTGAAGCAGCAAAACAACCCCAGACCATCACACTACCACCACCATATTTTACTGTTGGTATGATGTTCTTTTTCTGAAATGCTGTGTTCCTTTTACGTCAGATGTAACGGGACATTTGCCTTCCAAAAAGTTTAACTTTTGTCTCATCAGTCCACGAGGTATTTTCCCAAAAGTCTTGGCAATCATTGAGATGTTTCTTAGCAAAATTGAGACGAGCCCTAATGTTCTTTTTGCTTAACAGTGGTTTGCGTCTTGGAAATCTGTCATGCAGGCCGTTTTTGCCCAGTCTCTTTCTTATGGCGGAGTCGTGAACACTGACCTTAATTGAGGCAAGTGAGGCCTGCAGTTCTCTAGACGTTGTCCTGGGGTCTTTTGTGACCTCTCGGATGAGTCGTCTCTGCGCTCTTGGGGTAATTTTGGTCGGCCGGCCACTCCTGGGAAGGTTCACCACTGTTCCATGTTTTTGCCATTTGTGGATAATGGCTCTCACTGTGGTTCGCTGGAGTCCCAAAGCTTTAGAAATGGCTTTATAACCTTTACCAGACTGAAAGATCTCAATTACTTCTGTTCTCATTTGTTCCTGACTTTCTTTAGATCTTGGCATGATGTCTAGCTTTTGAGGTGCTTTTGGTCGACTTCTCTGTGTCAGGCAGCTCCTATTTAAGTGATTTCTTGATTGAAACAGGGGTGGCAGTAATCAGGCCTGGGGGTGGCTACGGAAATTGAACTCAGGTGTGATACACCACAGTTAGGTTATTTTTAACAAGGGGGCAATTACTTTTTCACACAGGGCCATGTAGGTTTGGTTTCTCCCTAAATAATAAAAACCATCATTTAAAAACTGCATTTTGTGTTTACTTGTGTTATATTTGACTAATGGTTAAATGTGTTTGATGATCAGAAACATTTTGTGTGACAAACATGCAAAAGAATAAGAAATCAGGAAGGGGGCAAATAGTTTTTCACACCACTGTATTTACAGTATATATACACTGCTGGTGTGAGTGCCAGTGACCATTTGCCAGTGTGAGGAGCGAATTGATCTTGATGGGTCGTTATTGTCACGTGAACAGAGTACAGTGGACTTTTAACTTGTATGTGCTCCTTAATCTGCAGCACTTTGTCTCTTTTTCTGGTGAAGCATTTCAGATCACTAGTGCCAAGGCAGAAACCAATCCTGGGCAGGGTGCCAACCCACCGCAGGACACACACAGCACACTCTACGGCCAATTTAGAATCGCCAATCCACCTACCCGGCATGTCTTTGGACTGTGTGAGGAAATCCACGCAGACACGGGGAGAACATGCAAACTCCACGCAAGCAGGGAGGATCCGGGAAGCGAACCTGGGTCTCCTAAGTGCGAGGCAGCAGCGCTACCACTGCGCCACCATGCCGCCCTGTGCCACATTTAACAGCTAACAATTCTTCTTAACTATTAAGTGAACAGCCGACTGACCAGGGAGCAACACTTCTGCTAGAATTTTCATGCAGAGTTGTGTCACAAGTGGATCGAGGATAGGCTGCCATCCAACAAACGCCCAACTACGGTTTTCTGGTCACAAAGAGATGGCTAATAAAATGGCCACCACAACTGCTGTAGCCATATATATATATATATATATATATTTTATTTTTTTTCTTTTTTAAATTTTTAGATGTGACTGAAAAAGGAAATACAAATCTTTTCCCAGCTTCGCTTTGCCCCAAACTGGACTTGTCATTCCAATACATCCGGGCTCACATATCATCAGAAATTTGGTGACGTTACTTAAACATGCGTCCAGTTCCTTGCCTGCACTTTCTTTTTCTCGCGTGTTCAACTTCACTTCCTTCCTCAAAGGGACGCTGGCAGCGTGTAAAACGTGCGCATAGGCAGGGCGTCTGTCTCAGCCTGCTCAGCTGCACACTGGGAGCTAAAGGCGTCCTTCACTTCCCAAGTCTGTGGAAAAAAACACAACAGCAAAATGTAAAAACTTTTTTCCTGAAGAACTGAGCTTTTTTTTTTTTGGCTGCCAAGTAGAAGTGCATAAAATAGCTTGACCAGCTGGATATCATTTTTGTCCTTTCAGTTCCTTTGATTCATGTTAAATGCAGCCATTTGTTCCAAATATGCACTTAGGTTTATTTTTGTTGTTTCTCTTTTACTATAAATATGTATTATGATGTTGTATACTTAAAATAATTAGCATTGACAAAGTAAAGCACGTCGCATTGCCGGTGCCACATTTAACAGCTAGGAGAAACATTTTTTTAACAGTTTACAATTTAACTTGTGCCACTCAGTGCCAGTGGCAGAGCAAACTAACTGATCGGCAGCACTACGTGCTCAGGCTGAAACAATCAGTTTTTCTTTCCTTCTTTTTTATTTATTTTGTTTTGTAATGGCACAATCCATACATTTAAAGAAGATTTAGCGTCACTATTCTCAAAACATACATTAAGTATTTAAGCGAACAAAAACTAAAACACAGAAAATCAAACTGATTCCTACATTGTCGCCCGATTTTATCATTTCCTAACAAACCAGAACTTGCGCAGATGGCACAAAGAACATTAAAGAACATTAGAGAAATGGCTGACACTGAGGAGGCAATCAGCAAAGCGATTCAGAAAGACCCAACCAGCTTCAGAACTTGGCGTACAAATGGAAAATGGAGTTTAATGTTGAAAAGTGCAAAGGGCTACACGTGGGCACCATCAGTTATAAATACGAGAACGGAGGAAAAGTCCTAAAAGAAGCAACTTCTGAAAAGGATTTAGGGGTTTAGGTTCACACAGCGTTTTCATCTTCTAAGCAATGTGCAGAAGCGATTAAAAGAGCAAATCAAGTACAGTGGTACCTCGGCTTGAGAACGTGATTCGTTCCAGATTCGTACTTGCAATCCAAAGCACTCGTATATCAAAGCAAATTTCCCCATAAAAAATAATGGAAACTCAGATGATTTGTGCCACAACCCAAACATATTCATATAAAAATGATTAATACAAGAGAGAGAGAGGTTAGGAGTGCGCGCTGATACAATGCATCGCCGTACCCACCACACAACAAACCAACTCAGGATGCCAGATTAGGACCCGAGTGCAGCCCTGCAATGGGTGATACCTCAGCACCACACCAGTTCAGATGCAGTGGACCAGTGGGAGGTTATTTTTATAGTGGCTGGAGTGCCAATTCTGCCACCAACCCCCAAGTTTTTAAAATACAAAGTAAAAATACATAAAACAAATTACGGGTATCCTGCACTTTACCTTTGGAACGAATCGTGGCTGGTGTGAGGGAGACAAGAGAGAGGAGGAGGAGGAGGAGGAAGGTTATTGTGAAGAACGACTTTCACGCTAGCTAACGGAATCACTGCTATCTGTTGGCTCACTGGAGTCGTTTTCTTTTTTTGCCACTTTTAACAAGGAACCTTTCCAATGACAGCTGTTTTTGCCTCTTTTTGAGGATTTTGTGAAAATGTGACATTAAATTATCATTAAACAGATTCATCGCTCGCACACAAAGTAAAAAAAAATGCTTTACGCACACACATGTGGTCACAATGCTATAGTAAGGAGTATACGCTCGTACGGATGTTGAGTGTACGAGTGAGGCACGCTGACTGAGACTGAGTGTCGGAGACGATTACCCACAATCCCACGGAGAGAGAAGAACCATCGACTCAGTTGTGATCACGTCACACTTGGCTCGTATTGCAAGACCTCGCTCGTTTATCATGCTAATATTTATTCAAAATTTTTGCTCGTCTTGCAAAACACTCGCAATCCAAAGTTTTACAGCATTAGGTTATATCATAAGAAGTGAATTTAAGCCAAGAGACATTATGCTCATTTTATAAAATGCACTCGTAAGACCACATCTGGAGTATCGCGTGCAGTTCTGGTTACCACGGCAGAAGAAAGACAGAGAGCGGGCGATGAGGTGCATGCCAGGACTTAAGGACCTGTCCTACTCTGACAGACTTGGAGAAGTAAACCTGTTTAGTCTCGGGCAGAGGAGACCTGATCCAAACCTTCAAAATTCTCAAAGCAAGCAGTAAAGTAGATCCATCAGAGTTCGCTCAGCTTAACCGCAAATCACATACTTGAGAACACCAGTGGAAATTAAGGGGATGTGCATTTAGGACTGAAGCCAAGATGCCCTTCTTCACGCACAGAGTTGTGGGACTCTGGAACAAATGACGAGGACATGTAGTCAAAGCAGAAATGCTGACAACCTTTAAGAAGAATCTGGATGAGATATCGGGACAGCTTAGCTATTCGTTAAAGAAACTTGCTTCATGGACTCATTTCACAATTGCTTTATGTTCTTGATGAAGCTGTCACAGACTAAGAAATCAAGATTCATCTCTTCATGAGATTTTGATTTTCCTTTGGTTGGGTTGTGCCGGCTACTGATAAATTGCACTAAATTAAGCTTCCCAAAGCTAAATTATTGCTTTCCAAGCAGCTTGAAGCCAATCATCTGATTCTAAACTGGCTACTTCTTGAATCCTTGCAAACGGTATCAGGAGCTTTCTGCGCTGTGTTATTAAAAGAGCTTCTTTTTTCCAGCTAACACTTCTTCTCCGTCAATCCAACACACCGCAATCACAGCCAGGCTGTTAAACAAAATTTCTGCCTTCTTCTGCGCTCCAATATTTCTGCAGTACCCGGAGTCTCTGCTGCCTTCTCATTTTCCTTCTGCAGATATCTTAGAACATAAAATGTGGATGCAGGAGTTTAAGAGCAGCTCTCCACAATTTCCTCCCTTAAACAAGCCGACCACTCATAGCCTCGGTTTAGACTTACCAGAAGTGGATGTGGTCTTCTAAAGCACATTTGTTGCTGCACCGCGCAATACATGCAGTAGTTGGTTTGGATACACAGGCGATACGCTCTACAGCATGGCCACAGATCACACAACGTGATAACCCGCCATGTCAATGTTTGGGCTTAACTAGTCTTCCCGGAATGGAATCTGATCCGCCTTTTTTAAATCCAGCCCAATAGCTGTATGAGTTGTCACTTTTTGTTGTTTCTAAACTCTGGTTGGCAGGTGAGCCATTGTGGCTTGGCAACTCTTTGGATGGCTGATTTGGAAAAACAAAGCAGAGAAGCTAATATGACCAGCAGAGCCAAGTGTTTATGTGCCATCTGTAAGAAATGCAGTGTCTAAAGCTGCTCTGGTCTCCTCTCCTAGACTGCGTCGTACAAACTCCACACCTCAGACCTGGCACAACGTGGCCTTGCCATCATCGGGACTCTTTTTTAAAAGTTTTATAGCCTTTTCCTTACTGATTAAAATAATGGAGATATCATTCTGAGTGTTTTAAAGATTCAGGAATTTGACGGCCACATTGTGTGTGTATGTTTGTTTTATTTTGTGTGTTTTTGCAGATGTTGTTTATGAAATTTGTGCTCCCGTTGCACCATTTTTTGCAGTTTGTCATGCAGGTTTGCTAAGCCGTTGCTGGGCCTGGCATTGGTGCCGCAGCAGATCAGCGTCATACATCTCCTGGTTGTCCAACTTTGTGGAATGCGTCAAAACAAACCCCTACTTTAATTACTGTTAAAGGACTCCATCCATCCATTATCCAACCCGCTATATCCTAACTACAGGGTCACGGGGGTCTGCCGGAGCCAATCCCAGCCAACACAGGGTGCAAGGCAGGAAACAAACCCTGGGCAGGGCGCCAGCCCACCGCAGGGCGTTAAAGGACTCTCAGGTTATAAATTGTTTTCTGTTCCACGACTTTGAGTTACCTTCTGCATTTTGGCTTAGGCTATGTGAACTATTTTGCCCGTTCACTCTGTCACAACGTTTTTCAATCTATAGTTTTGTCTCATGTTCTGGCCTTTATTTTTTGATTTTTATCCCACTGGTTAAGACATTTTCTTGTTATTAATATTATGATCCACCTTCAGAATCCATCTGCACTGAATGAAGCTGCTGCTACCCTGTGTAGTCAGAATAAACTTCAGCTGACATCGGCACGCAACTCTACGTGAGATAAAAACTTCAAGAAACACATGGAAATGGGCCAACACACAGAGCAACTTCAGCCATTTCCGGACTCCTTGTTGTTTTAATTTCATTTTGTATCTCACACTGCAAACTAAAAATATTAATAAATATTCCACGGATGTACTGTGGACTTCTACTGCTAAGGTTTGCATTGGGTGTGACGAGGATGGACAGGATTAGAAATGAGGACATTAGAGGGTCAGCTCAAGTTGGACGATTGGGAGACAAAATCAGAGAGGTGAGATTGCGTTGGTTTGGACATGTGCAGAGGAGAGATGCTGGGTATATTGGGAGTAGGATATTAAGGATAAAGCTGCCAGGGAAGAGAAAAAGAGGAAGGCCTAAGAGGAGGTTTATGGATGTGGTGAGAGAGGACATGCTGGTGATGGTGTAACAGAACAAGATGCAGAGGACAGAAAGATATGGAAGAAGATGATCCGATGTGACGACCCCTAACTGGAGCAGCCGAAAGAAGAAGAAGAAGAGGACATATTGTGGACTTCTCTCATTGGGCAGAAACATTTTTTTTCCTTGAAAAAAATCTCATGGAGGGTCCACAGCAGTGGTGATTGTGAATCACTGCATTTTCCATAAATATTTGGTTAATTTTCCAAACACAACTCTGTATGTCAAACGCCTATCGCTGAGCAGCTAGAAGACTACGTGACAATGATGCTCTACTGGGCATGCAACATAAAGGACATGATTGAAGTAGGCGAGTGCACCAAAGAAGGCCAGCTCTGCTCAGAGGGCATTCGGTGAGGTGTTTCTGTTGTTTGGCAGTCGACATATCAGGTGAGTTTCATTTAACTGTAAGATGTTGCATATTTACTCTCCAGTGGCCACCATGTAAACGTAATCTCAATTTAGCTTATCTCAGATCACCAGACCTGCTGACTGAACTCTCAGAAATATTTGCTAATGATGTTCATTTTAGAATTTTTTGATTACTGTTTACTACATATGTCAAAGTTAGTACCGCTGTACCCGCATTGCACTGGCAAAGAGACGGAATCGAGTGGAAACCCACCTGCGCTCAACACTTTTACTTTGTGTTATTAGTGTTCTTGATCATCAGACTCACAGGGCACTGCCGTCCGTTTGTCGACACCTCTGTATGTGTTCTGATCGACCCGAGCACACCTCGTTCTGTTTCTTTCTCAGCTGCCATCCTGTAGCACGAGAGAGGCTCGCTCTGATTGACTGGAAACTGTACGAGATGTTTCACGTGAATTGTGTTACATTTGTATCTACTGTGTGTGATGAATTTTATTTTCTTGTTTTTAAAGCTCAGTGTTAGCCTTTGACTTATTTTGCTATAAATGAGATTCCCTCATTATTGACAGCAGATGATCCGTGTGATCACCACACCATGCGTCGTTTCCCCCATAATGCCAGATTACATTAATACCTCAAGTAAACTGCTCCAAAGTTTACTTGGTATGGAGCCAAGACCACCCTTTTCAAAGGGTCTCTGTATGATTGTTTTGGTCCACACAAGAGTGTGATTAGCGTGTTCACATCTATCTGAATTGATAAGAGTTTCGTGGCAACTGCACCAGAGCTAAACAAACACAAATGGTACGAAAATGTCTTTAAAAGACAAAAGGCCATCCTTAGAAAGTACCAAGAAACCGGGGGTTCCATCCTCCTTGTATATTCGCTCCTTGTTACCCCATTGATCATCATCATCATAGAAAACTGGAACCGATCATCGCCCCTTGCCCGTGGTGACCCACCTTAAGGCTTTCCGCCCACCGTTCACATCCCTTTCTCATTCTGATTCACAACTCAACGCAACCCGAAATGGATCATGACCCAAGAAGCACTACGGCTTACTCGGTTTGGCCTGAGGCTACTAAGGGCTTTCTCTGCCCAAAATGCTTTTCTGTTGCAGATGTCGACTCGGAGTCCTTCCTCTGGGGATGTCAAGTATCAGCTAATCTTAGACTGAGGATGGAGACAGGATTGAATTCTACTGAGTGCCGAACATTGTTCTGTCCTGAGGAAACTAAAGTTGTTGAGATAAAGGATGATGGAATGAATCCTTTGGTTCATCTGAGTTTCATCTAATGTTGAGATTGTGATGTGAGACATGGAGGTGAGTCCAGGTTTCCAAGAAAATTACCTTTATTGTTGTGAAGTCAGGAACAATCTTAAGTGTTTAACCAAACGGGAGCTGTCACATCTGCGCTCAAACAAACTGCAAGCAAGCGGTGACACTGACGGCCATCTTGCATTAGCACCTTTCTTCAGATTATAAGAGCAGAAAGCCTCCTTCATCCAGCAGGTTCATTTTGGAAGGAGAGACTACAGAAAGTGAGGGCACGGCCAGGTCAGTTTTAAATGTTCCCCACGTCAATGAACTTGCACCACAGATGTTGAACACCAGGCCTGGAGGGCCGCAGTGGCTGCAGGTTTTCATTCAAACCCTTTTCCTAATCAGTGACCAGTTTTCACTGCTGATTAACTCCTTTTCCCTTCATTTTAATAGCCCTGTTTTTAAGGATTCAGTCGTCTGAATTGATTCTTTTCTTCATTAAATGGCAGCCAAACAGAAAGAAGACATGAAATGAGCTGACAGATGACCAGCTTTTTCTAAGAACGCCATAAAAATATTTTGGTGACCTGAGATGGGCACTGGTGAGCTGCTCATATGGCGGCTTGTTTTGTGTCTCCTTATTGTTTGGCTGCTAATTAAGGAAAAAGAGACAACTGAGGCACTTGAGTCAAGTTAATTAAAGCTAAGAGAAAAGAAGTTAATTAGCAGCAAGAACAGGTCACTAGTGATGAGCGAGCACCAAAGTGTTCGGGTGTTCGGTCCGAACACATCGCGATGTTCGTGTGCTCTACCGAGCACCCGAGTGTAATGTAAGTCAATGGGAGACAACCAGGCACCCCCTGCTCTGAAGATCTGAGGGTGTCTGGTCCATTGGAAAAGGTCAGAAAGTGACAGAAACACCACCCAAATGGACCGGGGACAGCATGGGGACGATGCATCTTGGACTCCCAAGTTTCTGCTGGGAACCAGTTTGTCCGAGTTGTACACCACTTTTACAGACTGACAAAAACACGCCCAAAACCCCCCCCAAAAAAATCAATTTTACAGGAAAAATGACACTCTAAAACATTATATGCCAGTGCCTGCATATATAGCACCCGATGACGTGTTCCGGCCAGCCAATCACTGTAATGCCAGCACCTGACATGGCTACTGGCATTACAGTGAGGGCAGTACTTACCTGCCCCTTGATTGGCTGACTCCAACCCACGAAACATGCGGGGCGGAGACTCGAGCATGGCGCACAAGCACAAGTGGTGCTTGTTCGAGTAGCGCCATGCTCTGAGCATAGTGATGCTTGAGCCAAACACGTTCGGCCGAGCATGCTCGCTCATCACTACTGGTCACTAATGAAGAAGATGAAAACCTGCAGCCACTGCGGCCCACCAGGA
Organism: Polypterus senegalus; assembly: GCF_016835505.1. Classification (NCBI taxonomy): domain Eukaryota; kingdom Metazoa; phylum Chordata; class Cladistia; order Polypteriformes; family Polypteridae; genus Polypterus; species Polypterus senegalus. The sequence goes on from NC_053155.1 coordinate 275,176,034, forward strand.
CTGGAGTTTGACACCCGTGGCTTACACGGTGAGCCTGTGAACTTGTATTTGAACCAGAAGTGGACAACCAATTCCTGCCTCTTTTAAAAGAGTGTCGGTGCAAAGCACATTTGGGGGTTGGGGGGGAGTATCGAGGGCCTTTTAGATTAGATTAGATTCACTTTATTGTCATTACACATGTATAAATACAGGGCAACGAGATTCAGTTTAGCATCTAATCAGAAGTGCAAAGAGCAGAAGTACAATAAATATAATATGTGCATATTATGTACAGTTAAATATGATATTTACAGTTAAATGCCTTTTATTGCCTGGTTTGGGGGTGGTGGTGGTGCCAGGGTCTCACAAGGTATACGTTATGAGTGATATAAATAAAAGGAAATCGAAATCGATCAGATGTGTGTGAAGCGCCACCAAGCCCACATTGTAATTGCATTTTTCTTACATTTCTCATGTTATCCTCGTACTGTTTAACAATTACTGGTAGTGTGCAAAGGAAAGAGCAGTTTGAAATGTTTTTAATCAAATCAGTGAGAGATCATCTTGAATTGCAATTCCGATTTATTGATGACGCTTTTCGATATGCGTTTCCAGGCTTCTTTGTTTTTCAGAGTCTGTGCAGAAGGTCCCTTATTGCCTTGTCAGCAGAGGCAACCATTTTTTGCAAAATGTGGAGTGAAATAAAATACTAGCTGGGCTGATAAAAGGGGAGTTACAGTTTAGTAGGACTGGAGGGGTCGTTCATTTCTCATTTTAAAAAAAGTCATCACGGCCAAAATGAAATTATTAGCTACTTTAACCCCGACTTGCAGAAGTCACCGGCTGTACAATGCTTTTTAACGTAACTTTATCTTACGCAGAACACTGCACCTCACTCAGGCTAGTAACAATTGTTCTGTAAAAACTTCATAGATTGCAGACTGAAGTGTAAGGAGTGATAATTCATCCTAATTTAATTCAAACCAACCTGTAAGATTTATTAGGAATATTTTTTAGCAAGCTCTTTAAACAAGCAAAGATAGAAAAAAACAAGACAAATACCACATCATAAGTAGTGCTCCTGGCATTGTGCATTGGTTTTCTTTTCTTGTTCTGTAATTGTCATTTGTTTTGAGACGGGTGTCTTCATTGTACTGAAGTTATTATGGTTTATGTTTTATTTACTTGTATCTATACTAATAAAAGGCAAAGCACTCACTCACTGACTCACTCACTCACTCATTACTAATTCTCCAGCTTCCCGTGTAGGTACAAGGCTGAAATTTGGTAGGCTCATTCCTTACAGCTTACTTACAAAAGTTAAGCAGGTTTCATTTCGAAATTCTACGCGTAACGGTCATAATGGTTGACAACGTCCGCCATGTTGAACTTTCTTATTTGTGGCCCCATCTTCATGAAATTTGGTGGGTGGCTTCCCTGCGCTAACCAAAACAGATGTACATACTTATTTCAGTGGTATGATGCCACTGTCAGCCGCCATATTGAACTTTTCAACGGTCTTTGTTATTTATGGGCCCATCTTCAAGAAATTTGGTACGCCGTTTACCAATGTTAACTGAATCTTTCTTACGTACATATATACGTCCATAGCCTGCAGCTCGGTCACCATGCGAGGCGGCGTTGGGTCCCCCATCCCAACGCCTCCCACGTTGTTGTCTGCCTGCCTATATAAGGCCGTCCGTCTCTCCGGTCTCTACATTCCCTTCCTTGCTTCACCACAGGATTCACGTCTCCCTGCTGATAAATGCAGCTTTTTTATTTAATCCATGGCTTCTCCTCTGTTTTATTGTTGATTTATTACGATTATAGTTATTGTGTAGGTATTTTAGACTTACTTTACATTGTTCAGGTACCATTTCCTTTATCATTCCAACCGTACCCCCATTAACATGTCTATCGAGGTGAACATTGTGTCTTATGTATTGAATCACTGGGACAGGTTCAAGGTGTGGACTGATGACGGTACAGGAGATAATTATACTACACAGGAGCACTAGAAGAGTGAAATGCTTAAGCCCTTCACCTATGGTTCTGCATGTGAGTTGATGGCTGCCGCTGAATTGTTCGGTTGTCACTTTCAAGTGTACCGAAATGGCCAAATATTTTACACCTTTGGACAACTGCAAGTGCCTCTTAAACATCTTTGATTAACAGGTGATGATTTCAGTAGTGGACACTTTGATGTTTATGAATGTTTAAACTCTCAAAAGCTGGATGTGAAGTTATAGATGAAACCGGCTGTATACTTACAATGCTTGACAGATGGCGAATGTCACTTCAACACAAGTCCTACAAATACTGTCGTAATTGAAACAAACCATGAAACTCAAACCGATTATGACAGCAGTAATCCAAGCTGTGAGATTTGAAACAAGATTACTGTTCACATGGCCAACTGTACGTTGCATGCTCAACAGTAAGCTCAGCGAACAGCTTGGTCATATTACAACCAGAGGGCCGAACTGACAACGTGGTATACAAAGAGATCCTTAACAAATAATTACTGGTATATTTTCCCTCAGTTTAAAAAGGTTTAATTTTCTTCTTAATAAAAATTTTAAGGCAGTACTTTGCCGCTGTGAAGCGCGGGTATTTTGCTAGTTTATTTAATAAAATTTTGATTACAAAAAAATAAATACTATACGATGGCAAAGAACAACCCCCACCCCGAAATACACACCAAGATAACTAAAAAGAAAGAAAACTTAAACTTTGGACTCGGCAGTTCCAGTCACAGCGAGTCGTTATGCAGGCGTATTGCTGTTGGTACAAAGGAGCCCCCATAGAGTTTCTTGACACACAGATAGATAGATAGATGCTTTTATTAATCTCAAGGGAAATTCACATAATCCAGCAGCAGTATACTGTTACAAAAAACAATATTAAATTAAAAAGTAACAAAAATTCATGTAAAAACAGACAATAACTTTGAATAATATTAACGTTTACCCCCCCGGTGGAATTGAAGAGTCACATAGTGTGTGTTGGTCAATCTCTTCAGTCTGTCAGAGGAGCAGGACAGTGACAAAAGTCTGTGTCAGAGAGAGGATGTGCAGCATTGTTCAGAATGGCACTCAGTTTTGTTTTAATTTTCTTGTTTTCAATGACATCCAGGGTATAAATGAGCTTGCCATTTTAATTAGCTTCTCTGTTACCAGCCCAGCACACCACAGCATAGAAAAGCGCGCTGGAGTTATAGAAGATGTGTAGGATGTCACTACTCGCATTAGAGAAACACAGTCTGCCCTTTCTAATATAGTATCTCTGTGTTCTGAGACCAGTCGAGCCTGTCATTGATGTGGACCCCCTCTACGTCCGCTGAAGAGTAACCAGACGTAGAGACTGTTTGGTGCATTGAATGTTAATAATCAGTTCTTTGGTTTTGCTGATGTTTAGGTCCAGACAATTCTCTTTGCACCAAGTAAACAAACTTCCCCACCTGACTCCTCTCCTCTGTCTCATGCCCCTTATTGATACACCCCATGAGTGCAGAATCATCTGAGAATTTTTACAAGTGACATGACATGGTGTTATATTTATAGTCTTGAGGTGTAGAGAGTGAAGAGAAAAGGAGACAGGGCTGTTCAATGTGGTCTCCCAGTGTTGCTCCCATCCAAATCTGAAGCACAGTCCTCGAGTCTCACAAACTGCAGTCTGCTCAACAGATACAGTGGAACCTCGGGTCACGACCGTAATTCATTCCAAAACTCTGGTCGTGAACCGAAGCAATTTCCACCATAGGACTGTATGTAAATACAATTAATCCGTTCCAGACCGTACAAACTGTATGTAAATATATATATTTTTTTGTTTTTAAGCACAAATATAGTTAATTATACCATTGAATGCACAGCGTAATAGTAAACTAAATGTAAAAACATTGAATAACAATGAGAAAACCTTGAACAACAGAGAAAACTAACACTGCAATAGTTCGTGCTATAGCGCTAAGAAACGCTCGCTAAAAACTCATTTTTTTTAATGAGTTTTAAGCACAGGGAAAAAATGAACATTTGAAAAATTCGTAATTTAATAAACCACCAAGAAAAATAACATTGCAACAATGCACACTACGAGCAGATCGCTGGAAACAGAAGTGAAAACAAAAACGAGCCTTTTCTACCTTATACATCCAGCCCTCCGTCTCTCGCTCGCTCGCTCTCTCTTTCGTGTGTGTGTGTGTGTGTGTGTGTGTATATATATATATATATATATATATATATATATATCTCTGTCTCGCGTGTGTGTCTCTCTCTCTTGCACACCGTGTGTGTGTGTGTGTGTGTGTGTGTCGCTCTCTCTCTGTCTCGTTTCTCTCTCTCTTGCACACCTGTGTGTGTGTGTCTCTCTCGCTCGCTCGCTCGCTCTCTCTTTCGTGTGTGTGTGTGTGCCTCTGTCTCGCGTGTGTTTCTCTCTCTCTTGCACACCAGTGTGTGTTTGTGTCTCGCTCTCCTCTCTCTCTCTTGCTCGCTCGCTCGCTGCACAGGAAATGCACACGGAGAGACTGAACATGTACAAACCGAAAAGGAAACTTACTTGTTCATATACCGAGTGTGTGGTCGTGAACTGAGGCAAAAGTTTAGCAAAGTTTTTGGTCGTAAACCGATTTGTACGTGTACCGAGACGTTCGTGAACTGAGGTTCCACTGTAGTCCACTATCCAGGACACCATAGGCTCTTCCACCTGCATATCTGAGTTTACCTCTTAACAGGGATGACTTGGTGGAACTGAAATCAAAACATAATCCTGACGGTGCTGCCAGCGTTGTCCAGCTGAGAATAAGCTTTGTGGAGCAGGGAAAACTTCACTGGGATTAACACCTGTCAGTGACAACAAACCCAACAGACACTCATCATCATCATCATCATCATCATCATCAACTCCAAATGAGAGTGGAGCCTGGTACAATAAGGTATTTATTAAAAAAAAAGTGAAACTTTAAAAATCAATTATTAATTAAAATGAATCTAAGGGTAGAGCCCCTTCATCCCAGTGCCCTGGTAGGCTGACCCCTCGAGTCCAGTAACACTTTGAGGAGCAGCGCCATAGCCCATCATTCTCAAGGCGCTGTCTGCGCCGATCGGTGTGCTAACTAAGTGACCCTCTCAATATTCAGTGCTTTCAGATCGTCCACCTGAGTCTTACCCACCTCAATGCGTTTTATCGCCTGCAGTGACTTTGGCTACATTTGCTACATCTACCTAAGGTAGAACATTTTCTGTAGCTAATTCATTGCATATTCCATAGTGCGAGAGTAAGATTTCAATGTTCAGCCATCAAACTGGGCTCTCTGATAAGCACGGGGTATTTGGGACTCTGCATACATGCTGTACGTACTCGCCAGTAAGCACCAACTCCAGGCTTGGCTCCAGAAGGGGACACTGGTAGCCATTTTCTGGATGAATCTTGAGTTTATTCTTCTTTGTGTGGTCCTTCTCATAGTGACAGATCACCACAACACACAGCTCTAAGGATAACTGAGCTGCAAACGCCCCTTGGCCATGCCAAGGTCACAATTATAAATGGGTTCTATGATTTTCATGTGCTGCGTATTTGAAAGCAACTAAGTAAATAACTACAGGCTTTTTTTTAAAGCACCACTTAAGCTTGTACACCCGTTACGTGTTAATGTGAGTTTAGTATTTTATTGTTATTTTTGAGTTATTATGTGTCATATTATTGTGTATTTTCCTTTATGTATTTTACTATGTACTGTGTTCTTAAATTTAAATCTGTTCCTTGCTCATTGTGAGTGGAGCCCCAGGACACGGGGCCACCCTGATGTCGCCAGACCTCTGCCTGTTTAAGTCAGCTGTGAAGGCTCAGGAGCAGGAGGTCATTTCATTTATTGGGGAGTGCTGTGAGTATCGATATTTCTGCTTAGATTTGGTGGGTTTGTGAAAATTCTTTCCTGTTTTTCTCGCCAACAGATTGTGCATCACGACTTGTTTGCTGTGGATTGCCGTTTTGAGGGAAGATCTTTTTCCTTTTATCTGTGCAATGCCCCTATCAATGTGAACATGGAGGCAGCTCACTGCAGGCTAAGAACTTTTGTAAGACCCTATTTATGTGTACATTTTACTTAATATCATTGTACTTAATTGATATCAATATAAACGAGAACAAACATACTGACAGCAGGTGAGTACTAACATGTCTACACGAACTTACACCTGAGATGAAATATGAGATCATTTCTGAAATGTGAAGCCTTTGGTCTCAACTGTCCATTGCAAAATAAGTAAGTTACCGACTGGTTTATGTGTGCGTTAGAAAAAGTACAAATGAAAAAGAGAATATGCGGTATCAGCACGAAATGTACAGCAAGACAGCTGCTGTTTTGAGTTGATAGTGTCAGACATACTGTAGCAGTACCGCTGACACCAAAACCAGGGGGACAACGGATTCTCAGGGTGCTGCAAAACAATCTAAAACAACTTCAAAAAGGGGAAAAAGACAAAATCTGGCTTTAATATAAGCCTCTCTGAAACGAAAATGCGTGTTGATGATGCAAGGGGGACAAATCTGAAGAGAGCATTATGATGGTGCAGCATTGTCATCCCCCAGTCATTTAAACAGGCTGCTGAAATGTAGACATGGTGTGAAAAGCACAGTGCGCTTACATGAGCAAATGGAGGACTCTGCCTCTGCTTCATTCAGGGACTCTGACATTCTCTATCCAGCATTAGTAATACGAGCTGTAAACGATTTAATTGAAGCAATGAATTCTTCCCGATGACAGAAAATAAAAATCGAACTTGACAGAAATTTCTCAGGATCTCCACCTGCCACAGAGTCAAAATGTGCCTTGTGGATCCGGTAAAAAGTTCCCTGCAAGTGAGCTGATTTGTTTGCATCTGTCGTCAACTTTTGTTTTGTGCTTTGTTAAAAAAAAAAAAATGTCTTCACTGTGTTCACACTATCGGGGTACTAAAAAAAAAAAAAGAAAAGTGTGTGACATGGATAGCGTTTCTGTTGTGACTGCTACTATGGAGCTCTTAATACATTGTGCTGCAGCTCTGACACCTGAGGCTGCTGTTTAGGCAGATGATGACTTGCAGAAGCGCCTAACCTTAAAAATGTACACTAGCAGGAAGGCTCTTTTATTTCATCTTTGTGAAAGCAGTTTTATGTTGTCTTAAACCAGGCCCTCTCATTTAAACTACAGTTAAATATTCCGAAAGTCTGCTGTTTTGAAAGGACAGTCACAGACCCTCTTATTATGTTGTTTCATTTTGCGTATTATCCTTTCAGATCCACTTTACTGAATTCAGGGTCTGGAGAGGGCTGCAGTCTGTCCTGACAGCAAGGCTGGAAACAAGCGCAGACCAGGCGGCAGTCCGTCACCGAGCCCACCCTTTGGCACTGCCAATAAGCTTCACATACCTGGATTTGGGGATTTCCTGACATTCTTCTCTACTGATCCCCTCAACCTCTGTCAGGTGGGCTGGAGACTATCAGTGTACAGTTACTATCAGGTCTCTCCAGAGATGTTCGATTGAAACACTTAAAAACATTCCGAGAGTTGACCCTAAGCCACTCCTGTGTTCTCTTTGCTTTGTGCTTGCGGTCATTGCCTTGTTGGAAGATGAGACTTCGGCCCAGGTTCTTATCAAGCACTCCCTCAACTCTAACTAGTCTCACGGTTCCTGCTGCAGAACAACCCAAAGCATGTTGTTGCTACCACCATACTTCACTGTTAGAATGGGACTGCAAAGGGGAAGACAGTGGCTGGTTTCCTGCAGACAAGAAAGACATTTAAAACTGAGGTCAAACAGCTCACACCAGAGAATGTTGTTTGTTGCAAGTTCCAAATTTGATTTTATGTGTTGTCTGGTCAATCTGTCATAAAGGTCCAGGTATGTGAAGTTTTACAGTGATGGTTTTCTCTCTGGGAGTTTCTCTTGTCTCCACTCAGGTTCCTTGGAACTCAGCCACTGTGACCATTGGATTCTCGGTCACCTCTCTTACCAATCCATTTAAGAATCATGAAGACCACTGTGCTCCTAGGAACCTTCAGTGCTGCAGAAATTTTGTACGTAGGCTTTCCCAGATATGAGCCTCAACACAACCTTGTCTCTTAGCTCTGCAGGCAATTCCTTTTTCCTCATGGTTTGCACATTGTCAACTGTGGCACCTTCTATGAACATGTATGTGCCTTTCCTAATCATGTCCAGTCGATTGAACTGACCACAGGCGGACTCCAATCACAGTGTAGAAACATCTCCGTGATGATCAATAGATTGGGATGTACCTGAGCCACATACAAAGGGTCGGAACACTTGTGTCATTGTGATATTTCAGTTCTTTAATTTTTATACATTTTCCAACATTCTTAAAATCCTGTTTTCGCTTTGCTATTCTGGGGTTTAGAGTATTGTTTGATGAGGATAACAATAAATTTAGTACAAGGCTTTAACATAGGAAAAAGTGAAGGAGTCTGAACGCGCTCTGAAAAAACTCTGTGTACAGTATTTATATACACTGCTCAAAAAGAAATGAAGGGAACACTTAAATCACACATCTCAATGAACAAAATATTCAAGTGGAAAATCTTGACTGAGTAATACTGTGTAATTCACTGAGAACAAAATGATGTAACAGTGGTTAATGGAAATCAAATCACCAACCGACTAAGGGCTGCAGTCAACATCACACCGAAAATCAAAGTCAAAAATTGAAATCCTAGGCTGATCCAACTTGTGCGAATCATCATGTGACTCAGTAACAACAACAACATTTATTTCTATAGCACATTTTCATACAAATAATGTAGCTCAAAGTGCTTTACATGATGAAGAAAACAAAAAAAAAAGACAAAGTAAGAATTAAAATCAGAGAACACTAATTAACATAAAATAAAAGTGGGGTCTGATGGCCAGGGAGGACAGAAAAAACAAAAAAAAACTCCAGATGGCTTAAGAAAAAATAAAATCTGCAGGGGTTCCAGGCCATGAGACCGCCCAGTCCCCTCTGGGCATTCTACCTAACATAAATGATCAGTCCTCATTGTATTCAGCGTTCTCATGGAAGGATTTGACGGTCACGTGGACCTCTGGCCTTTAATCCATCAATGTAGGGACATCACAGTGCTTTGATCAGGTGATGGTGGCGCCAGTCGGCACCACAAAAAAATGGAAAAAAAAACAGAAGTGAGAGTAGGGGTCAGTACGGATTTTGGACCAAACACCATGAATAGTAATGATAATTAATTGAATATGCAGAGCATCAGGATTAAATTAAAATGAAGCTATGAGAAGGCCATGTTAAAGTAATGAGTTTTTAGCAGTGTTTTAAAGTGCTCCACTGTATTAGCAAATTCCTATTGGCAGGCTATTCCAGATTTTAGGTGCGTAACAGCAGAAGGCCGCCTCACCACTTCTTTTAAATTTAACTCTTGAAATTCTAAGCTGACACTTGTTTGAAGATCTGAGATTACGATTTGGAATATAAGGTGTCAGACATTCCGAAATATATGATGGAGCGAGATTATTTAAGGCTTTATAAACCATAAGCAGAATTTTAAAGTCAATCCTGAATGACACAGGTAACCAGTGTAGTGACATCAAAACTGGAGAAATGTGTTCGGATTTTCTTTTCATAGTTAGGATTCTAGCAGCTACATTCTGCACTCATTGCAAGTGATTTATGTCTTTTTTGGGTAGTTCTGAGAGGAGTGCGTTACAGTAATCTAGTCGACTGAAAACAAAAGCGTGAATTAATTTCTCAGCATCTTTCAATGATATAAGAGGTCTAACTTTAGCTATGTTTCTTAAGTGAAAAAATGCTGTCCTAATGATCTGATTAATATGTGATTTAAAATTCAGATTACAGTCAACAGTTACCCCTAAGTTTTTACCTCCGTCTTGACTTTTAATCCTAGTGCATCAAGTTTATTTCTTATAACCTCATTGAATTCATTATTGACAATCACTAAAATTTCAATTTTATCTTTGTTTAGCTTGGGAAAATTACTATTCATCCACTCAGAAACACAAGTAAGACATTGTGTTAGTGAAACAACAGAGTCGGGGTCATCAGGAGCTATTGATAAGTACAGCTGTGTGTCATCAGCATAGCTGTGGTAGCTCACGTTGTGCCCTGAGATAATCTGACCTAACGGAAGCATGTAGATTGAGAAGAGCAGCGGACCCAGGATAGAGCCTTGTGGAACACCATATCGGATATCATGTGTCTTTGAGTTGTAATTACCACAACTCACAAAGAATTTTCTACCTGCCAGGTAGGATTCAAACCAATTTAAGACCCTGCCATAGAGGCCCACCCATTGACTAAGGCGATTTCTAAGAATGTTGTGATCAATGGTGTCAAATGCAGCACTCAGATCTAAGAGGATGAGAACAGATAAATGGCCTCTGTCTGCATTTACCCGCAAGTCATTTACTACTTTAACAAGTGCAGTTTCTGTACTGTGATTTGTTCTGAAGCCTGACTGAAACTTATAAGAAAGGCAAGTTAGAAATAGGTCTAAAATTGTCAAAAGCAGAGGAGTCGAGATTACTTTTCTTGAGTAGGGTTTCAACTACAGCAGTCTTAAGACAGTCTGGGAAGACCCCCATATCTAATGACAAGTTTACAATGTCAAGAATATTATCAATTAGCCTGCCCAATACTTTTTTGAAAAAATGTATTGGTATTTGGTCAAGGACGCAGGTGGAGGGTCTCAGCTGTGAAATTATTTTATATAAATCAGGTAAATCTATCCTGGTGAAAGAATTGAATTTGTTTTTAGTACTGGGGCTTAAGAGAATGTGCAGTGTTGGGGAGATGTACTATATTATTTCTAATATCATTAATTTTTTGATTGAAAAATACAGCAATGTTCTCACAAGTTTCACTGGAAGTATTTTAGGGGCATTCCTTTGAGCTACCTGGGTTTAGCAGACGATCAATTGTAGAGAATAAGACTCTGGGATTACTAGCATTGTTATTTATAATTCTAGAGAAATAGCAGCGCCTCTCAAGACGGACAGTGTTATTGTATTCTGTTATTTTAACTTTTAATATTTCATAGTGGATAGTTAGTTTAGTTTTCCTCCATTGACGCTCAGCTCTCCAGCATGTTCTCTTAAATCAGACACTCTTTGGGTCTTCCATGGTATAACAATGCTAGAAGATTTTTTAACTGTCTTTTCAGGTGCAACTATGTCAACAGCAGCTCTCACCTTAGTATTACGTTTTACCACCTTACTATTTACATTGTCCTCGCTATTGTAGTTCGCAGTATAAACTGACTGGTTGCTTGGAATGTTTGTAAATGTTCAAGCTGCTGATAAATCAAAGAAGCATTTTTTAACAATATGCTTCTCATGAATGTTTTCTATCATTATTTCTATATTAAATAGTAGAAGAAAATGGTCTGATAGACCGATATCAATTATCTGCTTCACATCAACTTTCAGTCCTTTAGTAATTACTAAGTCTAACGTATGACCTGCTTTATGTGTAGGCTGATTAATGAACTGTCTCAAATCAAGAGTCCAGGAGGTTCATGAATTCTTTTACTTTCTTTTACTTTTTTTACAGTAGTGTGTATGGCCCTCATATGCCTGTATTCACTCTTGACAAAGTCTGGGCATGCTCCTGTTGAAATGACAGATGGTGTCCTGGAGGATCTCCGCCCAGACCTGGATCATGGCATCAGTGAGCTCCTGGACGGTCTGTGATGCTACTTGGCAGTGCCTGATGCACCGATACATAAGATCCCAGAAGTTCTCAGTTGGATTCAGGTCAGGGGGAACATGTGGGCAAGTCAGTGGCTTCAATGCCTTCATGCCTTCTGATGACATAAGGCTTTGTATTGTCTGACAATGGCTCTATGGCACCTAAAAGCAGTCCGGGTACCTTTGCCTAGCACATGGAGGTCTGTGTGACCCTCCAAGGATATGCCTCCCCAGACCATTACTGACCCACCGCCAAACCAGTCATGCCAGATGATGCTGCAGGCTGCATAACATTCACCATGGTGTGTCCAGACTCTTCACATGTGATCAGTGTGAACCTGCTCTCATCTATAAAGAGAACAGTGTGCCAGTTGTGGAGCTAGCAATTGTGGTATTCTCTGGCGAATGCCAATTCAGCTACACAGTAATGGGCTGTGAACACAGGTCCTACTAGCGAACGTCAGGCCCTCATGGAGTCTGTTTCTGATGGTATGGTCAGAGACATGCACACCAGTAGCCAGCTGGAGGTCATTTTGTAGGACTCTGGCAGTTGCTCCTCCTGTTCCTCCTCACACAAAGGAGCAGATACCAGTCCTGCTGCTGGGTTGATGCCCTTCTATGGCCCTGTCCTGCTCTCCTTGTCTAACAACCCTTCTCCTGGTATCTCCTCCATGCTCTTGAAACTGTGCTGGGAAAAACAGCCAACCTTCTAGCGATGGCACGTATGGATTTGCCATCCTGGTGGAGTTGAACTACCTGCGTAACCTGAATTGGCTGCAGGTACCTCCTCATGCTATCAGTAGTGACAAGGACATTAGCAAAATGCAAAACGAGAGACAAATCGGTCAGAAAGGACAAGGAGAGAGCAACTGTCTGTGGCCACCACCTGCTACCATTCCAGCTTAATTTCCTTGGTGTTAGTCTGTGATGATTAAGTGTTCCTTTAATTTGTTTGGGAAGTGTACTATATATATATATATATATATATATATATATATATATATATATATATATATATATATATATATATATATATATATATATATATATTTATGTACAGGATATGTTTGGCAAGAAAACAAAAGTTGCAAAACAGAGCAGCTACTTTCACAAGCCGTGGTTGATGCTGGAATTGACATTGCAGTGACACGCGAGCCAAGCAGCTCATGTAATGCGTGCAGCAATCATTCATGTGAAGACTATAATTAATCTGTGTTCATTACAAGGTTTGTTTTCCATGTGCAATACAATGCATGAATGATAATAAAATAGCTAACAGCCCAATCAACAGCAGCAAACGGCAGGGCTATCAAATTCTCACTTGACAGATCTCTTCAAAGTAACCAAAAGGAGAATGAAAATCACAAGGCATAAATGAATCCTGCAATCCAAATGAGCATCTCAAACGTTAAGCTAAGCATTAAAATGAGCCAGGTAATTTTTCATATTCAGTTATTATTTACAAAATCAACTTCTTTATTTGTATTTTTTGCTTATCATTATCTAATAATGTCCATCCAAGTTCTCAAAGCTCTTATTTGTAAACACTACCGCTGCCTAAAGTGCAGGTCAGAGACTGACAAGGAGCTTCTTTCCACAGTTCATCCACATCCTAAATCCTAAGGCTACATGGTACCCTAATGGTTCTTTCTTTCTTTCTTTCTTTCTTTCATTTTTGGTAATACTTTAGTTACTGTAAAATACATCTTACTCATTTACTGTTATGCATCAAGACCTTAACAAAGGCTTCTTTTGGAGTTCACAGCAGTTATAAAACATCAGTAGATTGATTATTCAACTCTGTGCCATGTGGCCTACTGGCATGATGGTAAAATGATTTGTTAATATGAAGGATTCCCAGGTTTTACATTAAAAATATGATATCAAGAGAAACTCCTCAGACCACTTCACAGTGAAATTTTATTAGTAGGTCACACTGGTGAGATGAATAAACACTTTACGGGTGCTTTGTAAGTGATATGAAGTCCAAAATAAGCCTTTGTTAAGATCTTATTACAAAACAATAAATGAGTAATAGATGCATTTTTGCAGTATCTAATTGTTTTTTGAAACTGATATAATTCTGTCATTGTTCATCTTGATATTTATAGTATAGAGCTGAGAGTTTACTATTTATTACCATTTTATGTTCTTTTAATGCATTTCAATACGTATTGTGCTGCATGCATAATTATATATGACAAAGGATTTGATTTGATTTGAAAAGATATGCGCTAACAGTATGCATGTGTAAAAGTTTTGTGCATGACAACTACAGCTCTGTGATGTTACGCTGGTCTCATGAAGCATCATGGGGTGCTGGGACAAAAATGCTCATCTAAGCCAAACACATGGCAAATTTCCAGGAAAATATCAGGCTAACAATGTGATTGGTGAGCACGGCATGTTTGCTGTGAGAAACGCTTCGGTGAAATTCGCTGATCAACACTTCCTACCACTAAGTCATGGTTGCTTTCTCTATGTTTGGGATTGGGACACCCTGTTACAAATTTCCCATGTTTTACATAAAGATAAATATTAATCCATGTGTGTTGTGTGTTAATAATTTTGTTTATGACCCAGTATAAATACTTAAGTCCTTTAATTCCCAGTAGGACATGTTGCCGTTTTGCAGCGTTGGTATTTTCTGCATACTCTTCTGTTACTGTCATGAGGTTGGAGTTCTAAAAGCACTTCCAAAAATACTTACTAGGTGATGATTTACCATCAAACCCTGACAAGTAATGAGGTCAAACACGGGTTCTTCATTAAAAATAAGAAGTTTATTTTCACAAAAATGTTCTGAAACAAAAGAGCACAAAAGGTGAAGGAATTACCTAAAGCAATAAGGTAATCCAAGTCGTAATACAGAAATGTGAAAAGTGGTCAAAATGCAAAGAATCCCAAAACTCACAATGGCACGACAACACCACCACTCCTCCGCACATTCGCAATGAACCGCCACGAACTGTGAGAGACCCTCTGGATTTAGAGGGCAGTGAATGGCAGGTAGCCTTGCCTCTTGGGGGACCAAACACAAAACACATGGAAAATAATACAGGCTGATTTAACATACAAAAACAACATAAAAAGAAAAATGAACATTAACAACATGAATCAAAGCATCAAATGCGACATAAATCATAAACAACATGACAGCTGCTGGGGGCTGCGTCCTGTGCGCCACATCATGGATGATTCGCTTAAAAACCTCACACAGTGCAGAGTCTGAGATTACGGATTCATCATTCAAACAACTTCAGTTTTTTTGCTCTTAGAATGTAATATATTCTGGATCACGACTCATGGCATTCGACTTCTTGATTGTGTTTATGGTTTGGTGACAACATGTCCACCTTTCAATCATTGCTTACGGTTTAGCTTTCTGGTGGTGGATATTGACCCTCATTCCATTTTCTCAAGTGTATGTGGACTCTGTCTGTGCTGCAGTCCATCTGATCCTCTTTGGATGCTTGTGGCTGGCACAACAGGCTCAATGTATCATTCACTACATTTTAGTAGTTTCAGGGTAACACCGACGTAACGAGAAATAATAAAAGTCACAGTTAAAGCTCTCTCTGGAGGTAAAGCAGCTGACCATTTCAGGCCTGGTCAGTGAGCAGTGACCTTGTAACTGTCCAGCATGTGTACAGCATCACCCGATGAACTACTGCCAAGAAGCGCCAAGACTAGTGACCATAGTGCCCTTGGCAGAATGCTATGCATTGACTTTCCACCAGCTGTTGCAACTCACTTTTAAAAAAGAACTAATGGGTTATTTCACGCTGAAGGTGGACCCAGTAGTTTTGTTTTTCTACATCACTTGATGTTGCTGTCAATTAAACATCCTGGAGGTGCCAATCAGCAATGACATGGACACTCTTGGCTCCTGCTTTGGCATCATCGTAGTATAATGAGCTCTCTGAATGAGTGCACATTTTGCAAAGGCTCGTGAATCCTGTTTGTTTCAGTATGAAAGTGTTTGTTCTAATTGCAAGGGGAGGATTATGGAATTTGCCGGATATTGATAAAAGCCACATGCGAAAATCTAGCAACTTAACATTTACGATATAAGGCACCCATTTAAAGCTAGTCTCCACAGTTCACTAACCACGGAGCACCAGTAACACAATAACCCACAATCCAAAGTGCTTTGACAGGCTTTCACATAAACTTTCGATTTAAATTGGCTCATCTTAAGACTTGAGAGTCTCGAGTAACCTCATTAAATATGACTCTGATGACAATTAGTCAGCTGGCAGGTTGACTCTACATGCTTGCCTGCTTGTTCTGATACATGAATGCAGGAATATTAAATAAAATGGATGTATTCCACCAGACTAGCCATGCTTCCTGTCTAAACAGGTAATGTCATGATTTACAATATTTGGTATCTCTTGCCCAACATTCACTTTCAGCTACTCTCCTCGATATTCATGTGTGTGTGAACGTTTCTTCACCAGCAGTCTGTTGCTTAAGTGGATTCCCTTAAAGCCTGCCTCTCAGACTCTGTCCTTATTTTTCTCGTATCTTGTCTGCTTTTATACTTGCCGTCCCTGAAGATGGCTCTTCACAAGCCACCCATGCCATTTCTCGTCTTCATGAGTCTCAAGCTCATACTTCCTCTGTCATCGCGTCACCAAGTCACAAACTGACCAATCAGATTTTTTACAATGGACCGGACACATAGACTTGAGTTTTTTATGCTATTTAGGATTTATTTTAGATGAACTGTTAATTCGGATCAAACTGATCAACACCACCATGCAAGTAGCTGCAGGTTTTCATTCCTGCCAGTTTCTTAATTTGAAACCAGCTAATAGAATGTGCTTCTTTGACCTTCATTTTAACTGACTTGCTTTTTTAAATGTTCTTTTTCTGTATTAGCAGTCAAAAATAATGAAATACAGAGTGAGCCAACAGATGACCGGCTCACTCTGGGGGCCACAAGTTTTGTCCCAACCACATTTTAGGCCCATTCTTGCTGTAGATGAAGCACGCCATTTAATTCTGTGACTTGTCAGTGCTCTCGTGCCACCACTGCAGACATTTTCAGAACTGTCGATTTCAGCCTGCCATTAATAATCAGTATTTCTCAGATATTAACTTTTTGCTTTTCCAATGTTTTATTGAAGCAAGCATTGTATAATGGACACCTGGGTGCAAATGAAATCAAGTTATTTGTTCATTGTTTCTGTTTTAGATTTTAGTGACTTATCTGTTAAATATGGAGAAGCAGTTCCCAATGATGGGATGACTGGAGATTATCAAGATATTTGGTGCCTGTTGAGGTTTTGATTCATGCAGACTCTGAATATTGCAGTGTTTTTATGAACTGGGACCTTGTATATAATGTAATTATCTGCACCATTTTTTGTTTCTTTATGGCCATTGACATTTATTGGTAATGATGTGTGCATTTGTAATGTCATCAAAACAGCAGGATGAAAAGTCTTCGCAGACATCCTGGGATTTTGGATACCAACCCTAAAATCTCTCCACCTTGTGATTCTTATAGTTTACTTTTTTGGTTAAACATCTTAGCTATTTTTGTTCAACTCTGATTTTTGGTTTTGGATTGCTTTTTCACGTCCGGGTTTTGTCTTCCATGGTTAAGATCTTTGCCTGATTTCTGAGCACATCTCATCTTCTAGTCTCTACACTTCACTGATGGTAGATTACTCCTCCTAGCACAACAATCATCTGTTGGTTCGTTTTGCATTTTATTATTGCTTGGCAGATGGTTCTCGGAAAAAGAAACAATTAAGAGTTGGGAATCTTAAAAAGTAAGTCAGTTAATGCATGATCAAGGCCACATTGTCTGTTCCATTAGCAGCAGTAACTGGCAACATATTAAGAAAATGGCTGGGCCTAAAACCTGCGGCCACTGCAGCTCTCCAGGATCCGAGTTTAACAGCTCTGTTAGAGAGCAATAAATGTCCCAACGTCAAGAAGCTGGGCTCTTAATATCACTATGGAATGCTGTATAAAGTACCATTTGGTGAGTACCTGCAATTTCTTGTTGCTGATTAGAAATGTAATCCATCATGGCTATACAAACTAATCAACTTTACTTTTTCCAGGAATTTCTGATTATAGCCTGCTGTATTTCTGCTGCATTGTGTTGTATAGGAAACACCTTTTAACTTGAATGAGGCTTAAAGTGCTTAGAACAAATGAGCAAACAAGAGTGACTAATTGCATTATATCAAGGAGCATCCACAATGCAGAGACTGATGGGTAGAAGACATGACTGCTTTAGGCCAAACCAAACTCATCACCAGGAACCAATCAAACTGGGCCAGCGCTGCACAAATATCATGGGGGAGAAAAGGAGACCCTGACTATGTAGTAGTAGCTTACTGAGCGAATACCATTTAAATAAGTATGATAATGATAAATGAATTGACGTGACGGCGCAGGAACAGCAGATGGAGCAGACATTTGAGGTCACCTCAGTGAACGTACTTCTGAAGGACAGTGAAGTAAAGAAGTCAGAGTTTTGGTGTTAAAGCATGCTGTTGAAAGAGGGCTATGACAGTAAGCACTGGCAGCCTTACCCAGTGAGATGTGCTGGCAGATGAGATTAATGAATGAAGACTTCTAGATTGGTCCTAGAAAATGAATACTTGAGGCTTAGGCTAAGCTTCTTGGTGTGTGATGTCTGAAGCGTACACTTAATGTCTGTGACTAGTGAGAAAGTCTTTCGGTTAAAGATGGTCTTGCTAGTGGAAAGCTGAGTGACCAAGTTGTCTTACGAGATCTCAGAATCAGTAAAGTTTAACAGGTGGATGTTGGGGTTGATCAGTCAGGCACACTTTCCTAGATTTGGATTCAAAGCCTTTGATCATTCTTTGTACTGAATGGAATCTTTATTTTAATTTCATGTTCAGACGAGTGGCTACTGATATGCTGCTGTGAAGAGGCAGGTAGTTTCTAGTGTATTAGCAGCAGACACATAAACAAACAAGGATATAGACACAAAGGGCAGATAATGTAGCCTATCAATCGATAAATGAATAAATCTATATTGTGCAGATATTTCAAAATTAACTTATCAAGAACTTTGGCAGGAAGCATTGAATTGCTGGATAGCAGTGGGCAGAAAAGACCCCCAGAGGTACTTCTCAGCACGCCAGGCTGGAATGAGCCTGTGGCTAAAAGTGCTCAAAGAGAGTGCCTCCTGGAGGGGAGTTTTCATGATGCCATTCAATTTTGCCACCATCCTCTTTTTCAGAACAGCGTCCAGGGTTTGTCCTGTGATGGAGCAGGCCTTCCTGATGAATTTGTTTAGGTGTTGCCTTTCTCTTGAACTCAGGTTGCTTCTCCAGAAAACTGCATCATAGAACACCACACCGGATACTTTGGACTGGTAGAACATTTCCAGCAGCTTGCTGCAGATATCAAAAGAGCTGGGTCTCCTTAGTGAGTGCAGTCTGCTCTGGCCCTTCTTGTCCAGCACCACTGTGTTGTCAGACTCGTCCAGTTTACTGTTTATGTGAACCCCCAGGTACTCTGCTCCACTTCCATGTCCTCCCCCAGATGGTCTCAGAGACTCATTTGGAACACCGGAAGTCCACCACCAGGTCTTTTGTCTTGCTGATGTTGAGCTGCAGGTTGTTGTCCCTGCACCACAACCTTCCTGCATTCTGACTCGTCACCATTAATTAGTAATGTAGCCTGCAATGGAGTAGTCATCTAAAAATTCCTGTAGGAGGCAAGTGCTGGTATTGTGCTGCAAGTCTGTTGTGTAGAAGGGAGACAGGACAGAAATTAGACCAAAGTAACTGAGAAGTGTGTGATCACCCCTCTGCCATTTTATAGGTGGCCATCTTGAATTCTACTCAAAACATAAGACAATATGGGGTCATTTGATGAAACTAACTCTAAAATTTCAAAAACACTCTAAATACATTATTTGAATATTTGTATGTTAGTAATTATGATTCAATTGTTTTTTTTTTAATTTCTATTCCCTGCAGCATCATTTTATTTGTATTATATCTTATTTTGGAATGTCTTACACCTTATACTCCAAATCGTTACCTTAGATCTTCAAGTGAGTGTCTGCTTAGAATTCTAAGAGCTAAACTTAAAAGAAGTGGTGAGGCGGCCTTCTGCTGCTACGCACCTAAAATCTGGAATAGCCTGCCAGTAGGAATTCGCCAGGCTGATACAGTAGAGCACTTTAAAACACTGCTGAAAGCACATTACTTTAACATGGCCTTCTCATAGCTTCATCTTAGTTTAATCCTGATGCTCTGTATATTCCGTTAATCATCATTACTATTCATGGTGGCTCCAAAATCCGTACTAACCCCTACTCTCTCTTCTGTTGTTTTTCCGGTTTTCTGTGGTGGCGACCTGCGTCACTATCACCTGATCAAAGCACCATGATGTCCTACATTGATGGATTAAAGGCCAGAAGTCCAGATGACCATCATCACCAAGTCCTTCCATGAGAACTCTGAATACAATGAGGACTGATTGAGGTCATTTATGTGAGGTAGAATGCCCAGAGGGGGCTGGGCGGTCTCATGGCCTGGAACCCCTGCAGATTTTATTTTTTCTCCAGCCGTCTGGAGTTTTTTTTGTTTTTTCTGTCCTCCCTGGCCATCGGATCTTCCTTTTATTCTATGTTAATTAGTGTTCTCTTATTTTAATTCTTACTTTCTTTTTTTCTCTTTCTTCATCATGTAAAGCAGTCTGAGATACATTATTTGTATGAAAATGTGCTATAGAAATAAAGGTGGTTGTCTGTTTTGTAGCTATTGTTGTTTTCGACGATGGCTTGGTTGTGGGGTACATGACCTGACTCTGTGTGACGCCATCGTGTTGACTCTATATATGATGGCTATGTACATTGCTCTGCATCCAAGCTTTTGGATAAACCAAATACTTTGTCAGGAAATCTCAAAATTAATAATTGCTTAGGGAAGGAATCTTGGTTTGTTAGAATTTATTTTGTGTCTCTTTAGACCTTCAATTTACGGCTGATGTTTTGGTGGCCTTTCTTGCTCATTTTCTTCTTTTGCCTCGGGCTCTTGCCCATGTTCTTTTGTTAAACATTTTGGATCTTTATCTTCCATTTTTGCACAAGCCTTTAATTTCTCCATATGTGTTGGTTCCTGAATATCTGTGCTCTGCTCTAAAAAAACATTTTGACGCACAGAAACTTAAATTATTTCATGTATGGGTTTTATGGTGGATGTCATCTTTTTTGTGTGTGCTTGAAGTCTTAGCTTATTCAGGATCTTTAATGAGACAGTGTTTGGGCAGGATCTAACCCTGGAAGGCATACCAGTGTATTGTTGGGCACAACTCTCAATGACTGATGTCACATGGTCATAGTCGAAGGACAATCAATGCCTTAAGACGCGTCACTTCTGTAATTTGAACGTCTCACGCTCACAGACAGCTAAACCTTCATTCAAGGTTCAATATCCAAGCCCTGAATATGCCATGGTGGACAAACAAGTGAATGGCTGAAGAGAATTACAAAAGACAGTGATTGTGCCTGGCATGGCCATGCCCTCAGTAATGGAAAGAAATGTGAAACTAGCAGGATCATTAAACAATACGCCAGCATAGGAATAAAAACACTCCACGATGAGTGTGCTGTACTACTCCAGATCTGCAACAGGCACAGTCGCCTGGATTAAAGAGAGGGAGATGTGCAGCCTGAAACATGTCGTGATGCCCCGGACTCCAAAGGGTCCACTGTGCTGTCGTTCTGATAGCTCAGGTAGCAGAGGAACTGCCGGGGTGACCCGGCACAAGGAGCCAAGAGACAAAGCCTTTGCAATCATAGGGCTACTCCTGAACTCCAAAGTAATCCTGGGGTTTGTTGAGTATGGAGATGGGAGGAAGGAGGTTATGGGAAATGCTAACATGGCTTTGGGAGATTAGAGACCAGGGTTGAGAGAGTATGTTGGGAATGGCAAAGGGAATGCGGACTGAGACACTTCAAACTAGACAATAGCAGAGCCACCCTGCCCGTTTTGATGTTCGCACTCCAAGTCCTTTGAGACAGCAATTTGTTTTTTTTTTTGTCCTGTTCTTTTGCTATTTTTGTGTATCTCACTTGTGTTTTTATGTAAAATCCTTTACTTTTAAAAATGTTGCTATGTTTGGCCTTAGTATTTTGTAATACAAATTTTGCCTCCTAATAACTTCCTAGCTGTGAAGCTCAAAATGCCAGTTTTACTTCAAGTCTAGACATACATATAAAATCTGACATCCCAACACACAAGCAGTTTACAAAGCAGTGACGTGGCCCTCCTAACAGCTAATCTTGATGAGTAGTGAAGGCAAAAGAAATAGGAAAGCTGGGCCAGACTCCTATAGATATGGGTCAGCATCTTTAGAATCAGGGAGGAAACAGACACATATATAAATCCTCTGGCCTCTCTTATAACTCTTCTCCTGATCCTTCTGCTTAGCGCTGGTGGGCTCTACTGGACACGCACAAGCTGTGTGATGCGTTGTCATCAATTTCTGCATATTTTATATGTTACTTGATGTGTTTTTGGGTAACTGGTTAATCAACTGACATTCAAAAGAAATTTCTCATAATTAAAGCTTGTCAAGAACTGACATAGGTGTGCTCCCTCTCAATAACTTTTGGTGTCTTTTATGCTTACGGTGTATGAGAAGGAGATTCTTCTGAGCACACCGTCAATAACGGCCTGAGTTGTAAGAAGAGGGGAATGTCTCGGGCGGCTGCCGACTGCACAAGGCAGCCCACCTGGTTTTATTTACTCTACTCGGCCTAGTGTGTAGGTTGAGATGTGCTTAAGATATTAGGTTGCTTTATTGATTTTATGTTCCTTTATTGGTGCTGAATGCATTGAATTTGTTATCATGAAAAATAATTGTCTGTTAATTATTTTTTGGGCATTGACCAAGACACAGATGGTGTACTACTAGGAGGCAAATTATATTAGGCAAATAAGGCATTAATTGAATTGAAAGCCATAAATTTTATTGTAGGCTGGGTAATTATCAGACTACATACTTTAAAGAGCTAATGTAATGACATAAGGAAGTGTTCTGATGAGAACACGCCAGTCATATTCCATTGACTTTTCCAAATTGCTGGACAAGACTGGCAGGTCCCTGTGGTTCTGTGTTCGGCCACACTGACAGTAACCTGTGTCACACACCTCTAGTTTTCCTTCTGCATAAATGAGTTTAAACATCCAAAGCTGGACCCTGCATAATTCAGTCTTAGGCTCAGTAAGGGCAACATTGGAGGCAAAGCAGAATCAACCTCTGGATGACATCGTCTACCGCTTGTGTGAAATTTGTTCTTAACCCGCTTCCATCTGTGCACCCTTAAGTTTCCCATGAATGCAGAAATCAAGCATATTATTTGTGTTATCTGGTCAAGAAGGTGATAAAGCATGTTCCAAAAAGCAAGCAAGACAGAAAAAACAGGGGTTAGGGTTGTTATAAGCTGAGCTCTTTAAAAATGTTTTCAGGTAAATGAAACTTCTCTCTATAAAACTGATCATGAAATTATAGATTTCCTTTATTCCAGAACATTTCAGACTATTTATTATGTAATAGTATTGCTTCTAGAACATTGATAATATTTGTTCGTTGTTAATTTTATGCTTCCACAATGTAATTTTGTTCCTGGTCTGGGTGCTGCTGTGCTATCGCTCCTATTGGCGGGACGTCACTCCTGGTTGCTGAGGGGGGCGTTTATGGACATTACGATGACTTGTGATGACAAGAGGGGCTGGCGCCCTGCCCGGGGTTTGTTTCCTGCCTTGCGCCCTGTGTTGGCTGGGATTGGCTCCAGCAGACCCCCGTGACCCTGTAGTTAGGATATAGCTGGTTGGATAATGGATAATGGATGATACAATGAGGTTATTAGAAATAAACTGGATACATTAGGATTAAAAGTCAAGACGGAGGTAAAGAACTTAGGGTTAACTGTTGTCTGTAATCTGAATTTTAAATCGCATATTCATCAGACCACTAGGACAGCATTTTTTCCACTTAAAAAACATAGCAAAAGTTAGACCTCTTATATCACTGAAAGATGCTGAGAAATTAATTCACGCTTTTGTTTTCAGTCGACTAGATTACTGTAACGCACTCCTCTCAGGACTACCCAAAAAAGACATAAATCACTGCAACGAGTGCAGAATGCAGCTGCTAGAATCCTAACTAGGAAAAGAAAATCTGAGCACATTTCTCCAGTTTTGATGTCACTACACTGGTTACCTGTGTCATTCAGGATTGACTTTAAAATACTGCTTATGGTTTATAAAGCCTTAAATAATCTCGCTCCATCTTATATATCGGAATGTCTGACACCTTATACTCCAAATCGTAACCTTAGATCCTCAAATGAATAGAATTCCAAAAGCAAAACTTAAAAGAGGTGGTGAGGCGGCCTTCTGCTGTTATGCACCTAAAATCTGGAATAGCCTGCCAATAGGAATTCGCCAGGCTGATACAGTAGAGCACTTTAAAACACTGCTGAAAACACATTACTTTAACATGGCCTTTTTATAACTTCAATCTAATCGTAATTTAACTTAATCCTGATACTTTGTATGTTCAATTCATCATAACAACTACTCATGGTGGCTCTAAAATCGTACTGACCCAACTCTCTTTTCTGTTTCTTTTTCCGGTTTCTTTGTGGTGGTGGCCTGCGCCACCACCACCTACTCAAAGCTTCATGATGCTCAAACAATGATGGATGGATTAAAAGGCAGAAGTCTACGTGACCATCATCATCATCAAGCCCTTCCGTGAGAATCCTAAATCCAAAGAGGACTGTTTCACTTATGTTAGGTAGAATGCCCAGAGGGGACTGGGCGGTCTCATGGTCTGGAATCCCTACAGATTTTATTTTTTCTCCAGCCGTCTGGAGTTTTTTTGTTTTTTCTGTCCCCCCTGGCCATTGAACCTTACTCTTATTCTATGTTAATTAATGTTGACTTATTTTATTTTCTTATTGTCTTTTATTTTTCTATTCTTTATTATGTAAAGCACTGTGAGCTACTGTGTGTATGAAAATGTGCTATATAAATAAATGTTGTTGTTGTTGACAAGAGTTAAACTTTCATTGGTGAGGCAGAGTGGTTTGTTTGCTTGACAGCAGGTGCTTAAAATGAAGCTTAAGGCCAAGAACTAGGAGATCAGAGTTACCAAGTGGCAAAAGCAAAAAACTAAGTTCAAAATCTGAAGTTGAAAATAACAAAGCCAAAGATTTAGACTGCCTTAACCTATAGGACAAAGTGAGATGTGCGCCAACATCTTATATAGTGTTTGCATGACAATTTAATAAGATGCATACCGTTGATGTCGCTACACATTACCAGCGACAGAGAGTGGCTGCACACCACATGGCATCATCCACTAATAAAGACAACACAACAAGGGCACTGTTTGTGACAGAAAATAATAATAAAGAAGACATTGGGAAAATAAATTAAAGCTCATTTTAAGTAGCTCATAACATCAGTAACAACGAATGTTTATTTAAAGCAAGGAGACTTCACATCAATGCATTTTCTTCAGTCATTTCCTTTATTGCCTTTCATCTCTACTGATGACATCCATTAGTCATCTCTTTACTTATAATGTTTGGTACAAGAATATCCTTCCTTTTATGAAATATTCATTTAAGCCTTCAAATGGCTTCACAGTTTTCTGCATTGACTGAAAATGTGCCTTTGAAAACCCATGTACTCTGAACTCCGCTTGATTGTTACATGATATCACGTCTGCACGGGTATTTCACTTTTCATTTTATTTTAATATCTTAAGTGAAAAACACAGTTATTTAATACTCCCACAAATTCCCCTTCCTGTTTTTTATATTTTGCTGCTTTCTTGTAATTTACATTCTTATCTATTCCTCCCTCCTCCTTGAACCGTCACCTTATTGTGGTGGAGGGGTTTGCGTGTCCCAATGATCCTAGGAGCTATGTTGTCCGGGGCTTTATGCCCCTGGTAGGGCCACCCAAGGCAAACTGGTCCTGGGTGAGGGATGAGACAAAGAGCAGTTCAACAAACCTCCGATGAAGAATAAAACTTTGACGACGTTTTCCCTTGCCGGACGCTGGTCACGGGCCCCTCTGGAGCCAGGCCTGGAGGTGGGGCTGATGGCGCGCCTGGTGGCGGGCCTGCACCCATGGGGCTCGGCGGGCACAGCCGAAGAGGTAGCGTGGGTCCTCCTCCCCATGGGCTCACCACCTATGGAGGGGCCAAGGAGGTTGGGTGCCTGTGAGTTGGGTGGTGGCCGGAGGCGGGGACCTTGGCGGTCTGATCCTCGGCTACAGAAACTGGCTCTTGGGACGTGGAATGTCACCTCTCTGAAGGGGAAGGAGCCTGAGCTAGTGCGCGAGGTCGAGAGGTTCCGGCTAGATATAGTCGGACTCACCTCGACGCACAGCTTGGACTCTGGAACCAATCTCCTTGAGAGGGGCTGGACTCTCTACCACTCTGGAGTTGCCCGGTGAGAGGCCGAGCAGGTGTGGGCATACTTATTGCCCCCACTGGAGCCTGTGCATTGGGGTTTACCCGGTGGGCGAGAGGGTGGCCTCCCTCCGCCGGGTGGGGAAGGGTCCTGACTGTTGTTTGTGCGTATGCCGAACAGCAGTTTGGAGTATCCACCCTTTTGGAGTCTCTGGAGGGTTGCTAGAGGGCATACCTTCTGGGGATTCCCTCGTTTTGCTGGGAGACTTCAATGCTCACGTGGGCAATGACAGTGAGACCTGGAAGGGCGTGATTGGGAGGAATGGCCCCGATCTGAACCCGGCGGTGTTTTGTTATTGGACTTCTGTGCTCGCCACGGATTGTCCATAACGAACACCATGTTCAAGCATAAGGGTGTTCATATGTGCACTTGGCACCAGGACACCCTAGGCCTCAGGTCGATGATCGACTTTGTGGTCGTGTCGTCGGACTTGCGGCCATATGTCTTGGACACTCGGGTGAAGAGAGGGGCGGAGCTGTCAACTGATCACCACCTGGTGGTGAGTTGGCTTCGATGGTGGGGGAAGATGCCGGTCAGACCTGGTAGGCCCAAGCGTGTTGTGAGGGTCTGCTGGGAACGGCTGGCAGAGTCCCCTGTCAGAAGTAGCTTCAACTCCCACCTCCGGCAGAACTTCAACCACGCCCCGAGGGAGGTGGGGACATTGAGTCCGAATGGGCCATGTTCCGTGCCTCTATTGTTGAGGCGGCTGACCGGAGCTGTGGCCGCAAGGGGGTCGGTGCCTGTCGTGGCGGCAATCCCGAACCCGTTGGTGGACACGGCGGTGAGGGATGCCGTCAAGCTGAAGAAGGAGTCCTATAGGACTTTTTGTCCTGTGGGTCTCTGGAGGCAGCTGATAGGTACCGCAGGCCAAGCGAACGCGGCCGGTTGTTGCTGAGGCAAAAACTCGGGCATGGGAGGAGTTTGAGAGGCCATGGAGAGCGACTTTGGACGGCTTCGAGGAGATTCTGGTCCACCGTCCGGCGTCTCAGGAAGGAGAAGCAGTGCAGTGTCAACACCGTATATGGTGGGGATGGTGCGCTGCTGACCTCGACTTCGGACGCTATGGGTCGGTGGGAGGAGTACTTCAAGACCTCCTCAATCCCACTAACATGCCTTCCATGAGGAAGCAGAGCCTGGGGACTCTGAGGTGGGCTCTCCCATCTCTGGGACTGAAGTCACCGAGGTGGTCAAAAAACTCCTTGGTGGCAGGGCCCCGGGGTGGATGAGATACCGAGTTCCTTAAGGCTCTGGATGTTGTAGGACTGTCTTGGTTGACACGCCTCTGCAACATCGCATGGACATCGGGACAGTGCCTCTGGATTGGCAGACCGGGGTGGTGGTCCCCCTCTTTAAAAAGGGGGACCGGAGGGTGTGTTCCAACTATAGAGGGATCACACTCCTCAGCCTCCCTGGAAAAGTCTATTCGGAGGTTCTGGAGAGGAGGGTCCGTCGGATAGTGAACCTCGGATTCAGGAGGAACAGTGTGGTTTTAGCCCTGGTCGCGAACAGTGGACCAGCTCTTCACCCTTAGCAGAGTCCTGGAGGGTGCATGGGAGTTTGCCCGACCGGTCTACATGTGTTTTGTGGACTTGGAAAAGGCATTCGACCGTGTCCCTCGGGAATCCTGTGGGGGTGCTCGGGAGTATGGGGTACCGGACCCCTGATAAGAGCTGTTCGGTCTCTGTACAACCGTGTCAGAGCTTGGTCCGCATTGCCGCAGTAAGTCGAGCCCGTTTCCAGTGAGAGTTGGACTCCGCCAGGGCTGCCCTTTGTCACCGATTCTGTTCATAACTTTTATGGACAGAATTTCTAGGCGCAGCCAGGGTGTTGAAGGGGTCCGGTTTGGTGGACTCAGGATTGGGTCACTGCTTTTTGCAGATGATGTTGTCCTGTTTGCTTCATCAGGCCGTGATCTTCAGCTCTCTCTGGATCGGTTCGCAGCTGAGTGTGAAGCGGCTGGGATGAGAATCAGCACCTCCAAATCGAGAGCATGGTCCTCAGCCGGAAAAGGGTGGAGTGCCCTCTCAGGGTTGGGGAGAGATCCTGCCCCAAGTGGAGGAGTTCAAGTATCTCGGGTCTTGTTCACGAGTGAGGGAAGAATGGAGCGTGAGATCGACAGGCGGATCGGTGCGGCATCCGCAGTGATGCGGGCTCTGCATCGGTCTGTCGTGGTGAAAAAGGAGCTGAGCCGTAAGGCAAAGCTCTCAATTTACCAGTCGATCTACGCTCCTACCCTCACCTATGGTCATGAGCTATGGGTAGTGACCGAAAGAACGAGATCGCGAATACAAGCGGCTGAAATGAGTTTCCTCCGCAGGGTGTCTGGGCTTTCCCTTAAAGATAGGGTGAGAAGCTCAGTCATCCGGGAGGGGCTCAGAGTAGAGCCGCTGCTCCTCCGCATCGAGAGGAGTCAGATGAGGTGGCTCGGGCATCTGATCAGGATGCCTCCTGGACGCCTCCCTGGTGAGGTGTTCCGGGCACGCCCAACCGGGAGGAGGCCCCGGGGAAGACCCAGGACACGCTGGAGGGACTATGTCTCCCGGCTGGCCTGGGAACGCCTTGGGATTCTCCCGGAAGAGCTGGAAGAAGTGGCGGGGAGAGGGAAGTCTGGGCCTCTCTGCTTAAGCTGCTGCCCCCGCGACCCGACCTCGGATAAGCGGAAGAGAATGGATGGATGGATGGATGGATGGATCTATTCCTCCTCTAATGGTCACGTCAAATTTACAAAACTTTCCAGTGATTTTCATTCACATAATCTTAAAAAGTCCTAGGCAGTCAAGGCCATGAGTGTCAGCTGTTTAGTCTGCGGCCATGTCCACACCATTACGTTTTTATTTAAAACACGCTAAAACAACATGAATACATGTGACCTAGCTGTTCGCTTGCACTGGCAATGCTGGCAATGGCAGAAACAAGATGAAGAAGTGTCCTCCACACTAGACATGCATTTGCAGCTTGCATTTACACTTGGAGAATAGCAATAAGTGTGTAAAAAAAAAAAAATACACAGTGTTATATTTGGACTGACCATGAGGTGCAACTGGTACTGAGAGTATCGCTCGAGTATAAGGTGAGCAAAGCATAAGAATATGTAATGGGCAGTATCCAGTTTGGGAAGGGCGATGTAATAAGCACAATCCAATCAGAGCATGAACAGTCAGTGCTTTCAAAACTTTTCATTTTCTCCTTGTCCTGACTCAGCAGGAAAACATAACTGATTTCTTGAGTTAAGAGGCAAAACTCACAGTCAAAATTCAAGCAAGACACAAAATTGAAGATTAAGATTTAGAAGCTTATACAAGTGTGACCTGCTTTTGGTGAGATGGCACATTCGTACACTTTTACATTTTTTTGCCGGTTGCAGACACCTCACTTCTCATTCAACCCAAGCAGACAAACTCATGTTTATGGTACATGGACGTTGTACATTCACACAGTGAGCTACCATACATTTGCGTGAGTCGTAATAACTATTCACAGTGGCTACAACATCCGTACTGACCCCAACTCTCTCTTCTGTTTCTTTTTCCGGTTTCTTTGTGGTGGCGGCCTGCGCCACCACCACCTACTCAAAGCATCATGATGCACCAACATTGACGTACTGAAAGCCAGAAGTCCACGTGACCATCATCATCAAGTCCTTCCATGAGAACCCTGAATCCAAAGAGGACTTTTTCATTTATGTTAGGTAGAATGCCCAGAGGGGACTGGACGGTCTCTTGGTCTGGAATCCCTGCAGATTTTTTTTTTTTTCTCCAGCCTCTGGAGTTGTTTTTTTTTTTTCTGTCCACCCTGGCCATTGGACCTTACTTATTCTATGTTAATTAATGTTGATTTATTTTTATTTTTATTGTGTCTTCTATTTTTCTATTGTTCATTTTGTAAAGCACTTTGAGCTAAATTTTTTTTGTATGAAATTGTGCTATATAAATAAATGTTGTTGTTGTTGTTGTCGGGTGCCAGCCTGTCCAGCTCAATTTGTGCCACAGCTGCACTCGACTACACGTCTGTCTCGACCTGTCATGGCCCATTTAGCTGGCGCTTCTGCAAGTTCACTAATATAGTAAAACTGCTAGGGAGTCTTCAGATTGATTTTTTTGTCCTGAAGACTACATGCAGCTAGTATTATATAAATGAAAAAATCTGAAATATTTATAACATGAAAAAATTTTAGAACATTCAGAAGGCCACAGAGATACCTGTCACTGTGGGCAGAGCATAGCTGCAAGTGACTGGGGCAATAAACGGTAACATTTGAGCTACTTTAGCATTTAGCGGCCCTCTGCCCACGTGCACATGCCCATCCGACTGACTATGGACAGCAGTGCTTTGGTATTGTCTTGTCGTGTTATGTCACATTCAGCTGGGAAAAAATAGGAAAGGGGTTGTTAGAAATGTGACTTTTAACATTGGAATGATTTTGGTAGTGCGCTGTGTGTGTTGTTATTTTATTTTTAACTAGCCGTCCTCTGTGTTTCCACCCAAGTAGCAGTGAAACAGGACAGTGAGGAGGGGCCCACCCATCTCCCTACTCCTGACATCATGCTTCCTCTTCCTCTTGGCCAGCAGCCCCTGTCTCAGATTAGTGAGAATATGTCACTCCTGCAAGCGAACTATGATTCTTAGCATGATGAGAGAAGCTGCAAATTCAACCGGAATGTTCAAGCAAATTATAGAAATAAACCCGATCTAAGTAGTTCTCTCGGTAAAAGTGGACAGACAGACATTGAATTTTATATATATAGAGATTGCAGAAGAAGAATGCTGCCCTGTCTGCAAACCACCACTACCATGTGGCATTTAAAGGGGGGCTGAGCCCGATTTTTGGATTAGAGGCCTGTATATTGAGCTTCTTTGGGCTCAACCCAAGTCAGAGACTTCAGATTTCCAGGCCATCAGCCCTCATAAGAACACAATGTAAAGTTCCTCGAGGACATGTGCATGAGTAGGCCCTGCTGTTCCGCCCATGACTGATTCCTACTTACCACCTGCTGTCGCCAGGATAGGCTAAGCCAGCAGCCTTGGCACAAACCCAGATGAAGTGGATTACAAAATGTTATCAGTTATTTGATCAAATATCAAAAATAAAGAAATAAATAAAAATTAAAAAGAAACAACTGGCCAGGACTTTGTCTTTATGATGACTAACACAGAACACATGCTGAGAGTTGAAGTCTCTGACAGAAGTGTATGAAATTGAATGTCTGGGGATTATAAGAGATACTCGTCAGGGAACATAAAAATGTTACAAATCATTCTCAGTCCAACAGAGGGCTTTAGAGAGTAGCTCAACAGGTGAATGTGGACGCCTGAAGGATTTGAAACAGGGTCACAGTTGAGCCATTCGTGGGGTAAGGTGACCAGAAAGAAGCGCACAGGAAATATCCGCACAGAAAAAAGTGCAGTCATATAAGCGCACAGGAAATAACCGAACATGGAAAATGCGCACATGGCAAAAAACACACGTGGATAAATGCGCACATGGAAAAATGCGCATACAGCAAAGAAGAAAAAAAATGTATATTATACATCGCAATAAACGAAATTATATAATTGTTCACTAAACGTATTTATAAGCTTGTATTTTTAATTTGCGCTAATTGGGGTAGTGGGCTGTTGGATGGTCCATAAAATAAAATAGTCATTAATCCTTTCATTACTGTCATTGTTGTGCCTAAATTACCATTTCTAGGAAATTATTATTCTTTACAATAGTTTTCATAATTTATATTACACCTTCTTATTCCACAGGTAGGCAGATTAGGGTTTTATAGTTTTGATTACGGCAAATAAGTAAAGGTCATCCTATAAATAGGCCACACAGTTAGAGTTTTCTTTAATCTTCCCTAACTTTCGAGCAAGGCAAGTCGACATTTTTTTTTTGAATAAGTGAGATGGAGTTTTCGACCAGTCAGAAAGACAAGAAATTTCTTGGTTACAAGGGATTTGAATATCTGCGTTGGAATAGATACTTGGAGGTGCCGTGAGAATCAATCAACAAAGTGCCATTCCTTAATGAAAGCGAAGGACGGAGACATTGTACAAGAGCAAACCAGTCATTGTTTTATCATAATAAAAAATTTCTAGCAGTATAGATGGATTATATTTTATATTTGTAATAGTTATATGTTGCCGCAGTGTGCTTTTTTCTGTGTGTAAACTTTACCATATATGTATTCTTCCATGTGTGTTTTTTTTTCCATGAGCGGTTATTTCTCGTGCACTTATACTTTTTCTGTGCAGATATTTCCTGTGTGCTTTTTCTCCTGTGCACTTCTTTCCGGGATTCGTGGGGGAAGTGTCCAAGACAGTTCACACTTTGTTTTGTCCTCGTTTTTTTCTTTTTTCTTCTATGTAAGCTCTGTGATCTGCGAGATCGAGGCCTTTAATGACCTCTTGGGCACAGCTATCAGCAGTGTGTCTGTCTGCGGAGAGAATGTCGGCCACATTCAGAGGATTACTTATGTCAGCAGTGACATTCATGTTTCTGGTGACTCTTCCTATGAAGTAAATAGATGGACTGGGACAGCATGGGGGGTTCATGAGGTTGCTGGAAAGGGATGTTTGGCACTGCCGATATCTTTGCAAAAGGATAAAGGCCCAAATCTTTAGTGTCCTGGTGCTTCCAGTCTTGCTATCTAGTTGAGAGACATCTATGCTATCCAGTGACCTGAGACGAAGACTGGACTCCTTCGGTACTGTGTTTCTTCAGAGAATCCTTGGATACCGCTGGTTTGATGATGAGTTGAATGAGCGGTTGCTCATGGAGTCCCAAATGAGGCACATTATATGCTTTGTGAGGGAAGGTCAGTTGTGATACTACAGTCGTGTAGTGTGATTCCCTGAGGGTAATGCTTATAGGGTCCTCATTGCTGAGGACCCGAGTGGCTGGATCAGGTCAAGGGGACGCCCACATAACACCTGGCTGTGGTAGAAAGATGGTCATTTCTAGAGGGTGAGACTGGGCCGCGTGTCCATCTGGGGGATGCCAACCGAGATCCTGAGTTGTTTCACCTTGTGGTGGTTGCAGCAATGCTCTGTACCAGTGCATGCTCCCCAACCTGACCTGACCTGAGACTGTGTCTTGTGATAAAAGAAGATTAAACTTCTGGCAAACAATAGTGTGCTTATGCCTAGTTCAGATTTTGTCTGTTTCCATGATGAAAGATGCCTTTGCACTTGCAGTGCAGTGTAGTGGGATTGATCGGGCTTGTCATTTTGGTGGCCAAAGTATTTTGACTTGTTTGATGTAAAAGCAGCA
This sequence comes from Polypterus senegalus, assembly GCF_016835505.1. Taxonomy (NCBI): domain Eukaryota; kingdom Metazoa; phylum Chordata; class Cladistia; order Polypteriformes; family Polypteridae; genus Polypterus; species Polypterus senegalus. The sequence goes on from NC_053155.1 coordinate 275,209,485, forward strand.
ATGCCAGATGGCTTAGTGATGGAGCTACTCAGAGTCGTTGTAGAAGTTTTGACACAGTGTAACTTTAGTGTCATGAATTCCTCATGCCAATTTTGGATCACCTATTATGTACCACTCCTACCAACATTTTCCTGTTCATTAAGATGGATGTATTTTGGGGACAAACATAAAGATCAAATGCTGTAGGGTTTGGGCTTTGGGCAAGTGTGATTTCCGTAAAATGAATTTTAAAAAGAGGATAGGTGAATATCTTAAGCCAATGTCACATGACATGACTTGTAGTCAGAGGGGATATCAGACTTGCCAACTGCATTTGCTGATCCCATCACCATGGCATATCATATTACATAGCTAGATATCACTGGGGATTATAAAAATAATACATTTTATTTATATAGCACCTTTCCTATGTTAAATTAATGACTTTTTAACATAGTTTCACATTTCCAAAGAGTCGCCTCTTTTTCTGACAGTGAATAACTGGCTTCCTAACAGAGCCAGTGCCATACCAGTACTTTCTAAGTGTGGTGAGTTCACCCGCAGTCTCAGCCCTTTTTTTTCCATTCTGTCGTGGTACATAAAACACGAGACACCTACAGATGAGTCTCCTTATTCCTCATTGCTGCATGACGTGCATTGTACTTCCAGCTGAGTGCTCAAAGGTTGTCAGCTCTCACATGTACACAAGCCCACACACACACACACACACACACACTCACGGGTCTTTTGTTTACATATGTCTAACAATACATAAAATAAATATTGTAATAAAAGGCATTATATAGGCGCCTGACCTGACACAGATCGACATGGAGGCACATATAAAATGAAAGACTTTTTATTTTTCTTCAGCAGGAGGGCACGTCTTCCCCGTAATTCCTCCAGCCACAACACAGTCCCAAGCACTGAAACCCCACCACAAAACACTCTCTTCTTCTTTCACCAACACTCCTCCACAGCTTTGTCCTCCTTCTGCCCGACTCTGGCCATTGAATGGAGGGAGACGGCCCCTTTTATACACACCTGGACGTGCTCCAGGTGCCTCCAGATTAGCTTCTGCTGGCACTCCCCAGTGTGGCGGAAGTACCAGCTGCGCACCCAGAAGCACTCTGGGTGTCCCTGGTCTTCTTCCCCCCAGCACTTCCGGGTGTGGCTGATGTGCTGAGGGCCAGGGCTCCTCACGCATTGGGGCGCCCCCTGGCAGTGAACATGGGCCCCTATAGGGTTGAGCTCTCAAGCTCAGTTCCTGTGGTCCCCAAAGCAACTAGGGTGGTCGCCCCCACGTGGCCTGGAGGAGGCGTGAGCACTCCTGGGCGTCCCGGCTGGGTACCACCCCAGCCACTCTCCACAATATATATTTATAGAGAGAGAGAGACAGTAAAACTAACTGAAATATGCTGAACTGTGCCACAGTGGCCTACTTGAACCCTAACCCTAACCCTAACCCTAACACTGCAATCATAAACTACGTAATGAGTGACCTTCATTCATCCATCCACCTTTGTGTTCCAAAACATGACCTCAATACGATGGAGTGCCAACTAAGCAGCATCACCAACAACAGGGGACAAACCCTGGAGAGAGCGCCAGTCCGTCCCACACTCTTAAAAATGAATATCTGTAATGGCACTTTACTGGGCTGTGAGGTTCCTTGTAGAACCGTTGCCTGACCAAAATCCATTTCATTCTGGAAAAGGTGCTCGGCATATGAAGTTGGCTCTTTGGGCTTTGAAAACGTTCCTAATCTGTGGACAAAACAGAAATCTTTGACTTATAGTTAGCTACCTAGGAGGACACAGGAAAACAGGAACTTAGTCTGTGTTATTGTATGCAGTGAGAGCCCTTTTCAACTCATGAAGCTGCTGGGATTTCACAAATCTGTTATCATCTCTTCATAGCTATTTATGGAACCAGTTACAGATCTTATAAAGAGAGGGATCTGTTTGGAACCTTCATGTGGATAGTCCTTTTGGGAACCAAAAATGTTTCCTGTATGGAACTGTAAGAGTGTAGGACTCATTTGTGCACATGGCCAGAGTCACTCGTACCTTCTCAGGTGATGATTGGCCTAACCTGAGAAATGGAGAAGAAAGGCACACCTATGGAGAAAGTCCACAGGAACACGTGGAGGACATGCAAAAGATTCATTTAATTTTATTGAAACATTTAATAACCAGTAAATTGTTCAGGAAAGGACACGGGACGCATGCAGGTTTTATTAACATGCATTTCAAATAAACACACTTTTTATGCATGTTGGGATTTTTTAGAACGTTTGTACTTTTAAATCACCCAGTAAATACATGAAAATGTGTACTTCCAAAATAGAGGGTTAAACTAGAAAAAACAGTATTATGAAATAATTGTCATATTAAAAGAAAGACAAATCAGGATGATGGCATACCCTCAGGCGTCTGCCTGTATCAGAGTTAGAAAATTCATAAAAAGAAGACCGGTGGCAAGGATGGAGTACCAGCCTACCTGGGTATTTCAATTCAAGGTGTACTCTTGTTATTTGCACAGCATGCAAAGCCCATGATCACAGCTTTTTTTCTAGATTAAAAATCATTATCAACAGAATAGAAATCCACTTTCCTGCCTACTCTCTTAAAAATGAAGGGGCCACAGCGGTTCTTCAGAGAGATTTCATAGGGGAACCAGTTTGAGTTCCAAAAAGTACCATCCACATGAAGGTTCCAGGAAAGAACTGTTTTTCTTTTTTTTAAAGATCTTAAACCTGGGGCCATAAATATCCATGAGGAGATGAAACCCTGTTTGTGAAACACCAGTCAGTTTAAATGGAGTTTAAGAAGGACTTGGTCTGCATAGAGTAACACAGGCGAGGTTCAGGTCGTCATGATCTGCTGATATCCTGCTAGGTGTCCTATTGTACATTTAAGATTTCTGTTTTGTTCACATGAGAAGAACCTTTTCCAAATATGAAGAACTAATACCAAATGCAATTAACAGAACAGCTCTTTGTCAAGCAATGGCTGTACATGAACCACACAAATCACATCTGATAACATTAAGAAAGTAATGTTTTATATTTGAAAAAAAATGCTGATTAAGGAATATGAACATTTCATTCCAAATGGTTTGATAATTGGGCACAAACTAATCACACACAGTAGATAGATAGATAGATAGGAACAATACTTTATAATGAAGTGTGATTGATGATAGATAGATAGATAGATAGATAGAATAAGCTAAAAAGTGTGGTAGACAGTAGGACTTGATGTTATTTTAGAAGAGTTATGTGGATAGGACTACTGAGGTTTGTTGGGCTGACTGGCATGTTCTTGTCTAGACTGTTCTAATATGAACAATAATTTATTAAAAATAAAATGTAATTAATGATAGATAGATACTACAATGTATGTGTAGTATATATGTGTGTGTATATGTATATATACAATATATATACTGTATATATGTGTGTATGTATATATATATATACTATATGCATACAGCATATATTTGTGTGTGTGTGTGTGCCCTTTATATATATATATATATATATATATATATATATATATATATATATATATATATATTCCACACAGTATCTATACAGATTAGTATACATGTATGTATATGTGTGTCAAATCATTCGACTGTGACTTTCTATCGCGATCGGCGCCTCTGTATTCCAATTCCTTAAATGAAGACATCTATCCCGGCTTCAGATTTCACCCAGAAATTCCTCGAGCTCACAGGATGCATTATCGAGGCGGTGGAGGGTGTTTTCAAACCCTGGTGTTGAATAGCAGTGGTTTTTGCATTAATTTAACCACTAAGCTAATAAGTAGGTTTCGTTTTGTTATGCTAAGCTTTTATTGCCTTTCTTTTCATCAGAATGGTGGTGTTGAGCAAAGCAGTAGACAAGGCATTCTTTGATGAGGGAATTAGTGTTCTATTCTTCCCCTATTATTCATAGCACAGTGGAATATGTAAGTACCTGACGGTGTCAAAGGAGAGCAGGCTCTATTGCAAAGTGTTCTCCTTGTTTCTCTGAATAGCTGACTATGAGATGATAAACCGCTTAATACACCGCACTAATTGGATGAGAGCAAAAGAGATGGGAATTAAGGCAAGCCAAAAAGTAGAAAGTGCTACCAGTCCGTCATTCAGTCTTTTAGCTCTTCTTAACAACTCCCAAAAAGGACTTTACGTTGCTGTTAATAGTTTTTTTTTTTTCTCTTTCTATTTTACAAACAGGGAGGTGCTCGCATTGGGGCGCGGGTCTGCTGTTTTTCGTTACGAATCGAAGAGCCGACGGTTGTCCTTTTTTGCGATTTCCCAGTTCTCAATTTTAATAACTCGTGAATGATCCCCATCAGCTACCTGCTCAGTTACGGGTGCGCACTGAGCACGTCTCGGGTGTTCCCAAAAGGACCCCAAAGCACGTGAAGTGTCCAGGCAGGGGCGGCGTACTGCTGCGATCACCGCCCGCACACAGGCCGCCATTGCCGGCGCTCTCAGGAGACACGCAGATGGGCACTTCAGCTCAGAGTTTGTGTGAGGAAGTGGAAGGAAATCCTTGATGGAGGGTGGCTTTCGTGCCGGGGGTCAGGCTCCTTCTGAATTGTTGCAAGCGTTCCCAGATATTAGGAGCAAATTGGGTTGCCATTCATTAATAATGTTGACAATAAGATTAAACCATTCTGGAAAATCTCATAAAACCTCCTAAATACGCTCCAGTGGCCTTTTTAGAAAAAAAAATCCACATCATTCAACACTTGGGGAGGTTTGCAAGGAGAAGAAAATTAGTTTCTTTGCTTAATGCTCCTTTGAAAAGACACTCAGAGTTTGTCAAGCGTGACATGTCAAATGTTTAATATGGAGTTGATGGAAGTCAGGGGGTCTTTAACGCGCGATATTTATGCGAATATTAAGTGTAGAATTAGGATGGTTCCAGCTGGACGAAAGTTGGAAGAATAGCTCTATGCCGTCTCTCTTACGCTCGCTAGCTCTCAGATCTTAGTTGTTTGCGGCATCAGAATGAGATGGGATTAGAGTTTGTAAAACAAGGAAAGTAAAAGCTTTTCATTGGACCGAGTAATAAAAAGATTAATCCGGGAGGTAATTTCACGCGATTTGATTCAGCACCATGGACGGGTCAAACGAAGAGAAATGACTTTGCTGAAAAGAGTTCATTAACTGCTATAATGGATAAGGTTCTGGTGTGGGATCCAACGGGAGAACTTTAGTAATACATATAAAACGGTTCTCAATGAAAAGCATTAAAAAAGATAAAAACTATTTGTTACTCTATTAATAGAAAAAAAAGACTCATTTCATGCGGCTTGGTATCCCATGTGTTAAACCCAATTTTTCTCTATAGAAACTTTCGCCTACAGCGGATTTTATTAACGGATAGATGAAATGTACTCTGTGCTTTTCTTCTATTATTCAGCAGTACTTCACATACATACAATTATTGTCCTCATGAATACTAATTTTGGATTCAATTTCTATTAAAATTTCGATTTAAAATCATATTTATTTTTTCAGTTGGTAGCCTATGAATTTCTTTAAAGTTTTGGGGAGATCCGTGAACTTGAAGTTTAACTCGATAAAGGAAAAACAAAGTCAGCTTTACTGCACCCATTTATTACGTACGGAACATGAAAACGGAAAGCATCCGGCGAGATGAGGGACCTGCATCGGACTGGACAGCCGGCCAAACAGGCAGACGGACAAACTTCACTTAATCATATCGGAATATTTAGGGGAAAAACGGTGAGACATCGGGAAAAATGAATCAGAGGAATCATGAAAACGTGTACAGGAGGACGGGGGTAAACTTTCAGATGACTTCGGGAAATTGAAGTTAAAGAAGAGAATTGCAGTTACACGTGCAATAAAGGTCACATTATCTATCTATCTATCTATCTATCTATCTATCTATCTATCTATCTATCTATCTATCTATCTATCTATCTATCTATGTGTGTAATTGCACTTGCTTGCAAGTCATAATGGATCTTATACAACATCAAATACTGTAGAATACTAAATAGTATGTAGATCCCTTTTATTGCGTCACTACGTTCTCTACAATTTAAACTCTTGCTCTTTGTATAGAGAACGTCTTATTATATTATGATAAAGTAAGTGCCATCATGTGAGTCACGTATACCCCCAACCTCTCTTCGTTTTCTTTACGGCAAAGTTTAACTCCAAGATTTGCCGGCAGTACAATTCTGTAGACACTTCACAAGGACAAGCTGCTACCTCAAAGCTAAACAAGTCACCGCGCCGGCAGGGAGATTATATGGTAGAAGACCACAGCAGTTAAATAACCGGTGAGACTCCACAAACAGGAGCGCAGACTGAGGCATGGAGACAATGTTTAACATCAAACTTAGTAACCTGGGAGATCCGTCACAATCCAGACGGGAAACATCACACTGCCAAGCAGGCTTTCTCTTTTATTTTAAAGTAGGAGAACTGCCCTAGTTACTATTTTACAAGACGTGTTTAGCATAGTTCAGCTTATTTTTATAGCATGTTTTCTTTTTAATCATTGCTCATTTCTATTAAAATTAGATTGAGGTTTTTAGTATACCACACGTTCCCGATAAGAGGATTCTTTGTTTAATCTGCTAATAACTGCATTTCCTCAAAAGAGCTTTACAATTATTTCCCTCTCTCTCTCTCTTTCTGTCGTATTATCTTTGAAAGTAGTGTATGGAAAATAATCGATGTTCTTTTAGTATAATACAAGAAAAGGGGAGTGGCAGTGGAATTATTCCCTTTCGAGGCTGGAAATTCCACCGATTAACAAAATCAACCCTGATGACGCGCACAAAAACCTCTGGAAATAGAACGGGAAGTGAACAGTTAGTGAAGCTCTAATTAAATATTTGTGTTATGCCTCCTCCTTTAGCGAGCGTCTTTTTTTTTTTTTTACTGCGCTTTGCAGTCAGCCTGGCCTCAACCTTTTTATAAATGTCATTTTCTAGAGTTACTGAAGAATTACATGATGATTACCACTCAGAGAGTATCTATCTATCTATCTATCTATCTGTCTTACAGTAGTCTTCATATATTTTCTGTCTGTCTTTCTCTCTATCCCTCTGTGTAATCGCATTTCTTTGCTAGTCATAAAGGAGATTCTACAACACAAATTATGACAAAATCCCAAAGAGAACTGTACGTCCATCCCAGATGGGTCCCTGGCCTGCCTTTTCACACTGTGCTTTATTTTTTCCTCATCACAGATTACAAGTAAATCTTTGTACAAGTCCATCTCCCTTTTTTTTGTTGTTTCTTATACCAATACTTACTCCAAGGTTCAGTAAACGCAATACTACACTTACACAAACCCAACTTATTCATCATTTTTATTGTTTTAGTATGCCACTTCTTTGCTTCATATGAAGGGAAGAAAAATGGGAACAATGGTATTACACAAAAAAAAGTTGCTATTGCCTTTTATGGTTTACAAAACCCTCCAAGGCATATAAGTTAAATAAAGAGTCTGTACATAAATATTTGCTAGAAACCTATTATTTCCACAAACACAGAAGGATTCTACAGAATAACAATCTTACAACACTATATCAAGTGCATTTTTTTTTTATAACATTTCAAATATACAAACCTCTCTTTTGCGATTTTTGATGCTTAATTACAATATTATGTACAGAAATGTTAATCACAGTTAAGTGACTTGAATAGTTCAAAATCTGGCAGTATATTTCCTTTGGTATAAAACCTTGGTTGAAATGAACACTCATATTACTTAAGTGCACCGTTTCTTCGATAAATAGTGTTCCAAGAGCCAAAGCAATTTCCAATCCTGTATTCAGTCCAAATGAATGTTTCAAGTCGGTTCAGACTTGATGTAATACTCTTCACTTGTCATAAGATAACCTGTATTACCCCCATGGGTAACAGCACCGATCAAGTAAATTGTTTTAAAGTAATGTTATTTAAGAGCAGCTGGAAGTAAATGTTATTTACAGAACTTAACCTACACCGATTGACTTCATATGACTGAGGGGCGCGGGGCGAGTGGTGAGGGGGACTCGTCGGGGTGGTGACTGCAGATAAGGTACATACAGTAGCGTTCACAACACTGCGACCAATGCAGTTACCTTTCCTACTTTCTTCAGAGAACTTGGAAAAAGTGATATCTTACGTCCAAAATAGGCATCCACCTTCAATAAATCCTGACACGTTTCTTTCAACACACAGGTACTATATTTAATTTTGTAAAAATGACCAAATGAACGTGAATATATATATATATATCTATATATATATTTATAATAAATTATTAGGTAGTATTGAGTAAAGATTGAAAACCATTTTCCATATTTTTAAACTTTTAGTCAGCAGCTTGGTAACACCAGGTATGCACAGAATAAGCTGGGCCTGTACGTTGCTTTTCTTCCTCTCTCTCTGTCTTCCATTTTGGTCTTGTTCATTATTGGTTGTGTCCGGCCGAGCTCAGCACACTTCTTTTCCAGTGCTGTTGGATGGAAGGATGTTGAGTTGTGTGAGCTGAGCCGAGTGCTCCTTTGCTTTAAGTCTCAGGGCGGCTATACTGGAGGCCCTGCGGTCGGCCGCTGCCGAGGTTGGGTCAGATAAGCTGCTGGCTTGGACGGTGCTCTCTGCGGCTGGTGTTGGCTGTCTCAGCAAAGCTGCAGCTGTGGAAGCACTAGTCAAGGGGGCCATGGTGGAAAACAGTCTGGAAGTTCAAAGACAAAGAATTTGAGTCGTGCCAAACATACCTAGAAAAGAAGACACAGAATGCATGTCCTTCCCCTCCTCATCAGCCTTGTTTCCAAGTCAAGTGACATTTTAGTTCAGTAGAAATTGCCATTAATGCCCTTACAACATCTTACTTGGCGGAGGAAATCAAACGGATTTTCTTTGCTGCATGTTCAAAACTAAAAGCAGTGCCTGAAATAGGATGTATGTTTTTAACGCCAAATATATTCTTTTGTCATATATTGAAACTGCATAACTACATTGGTCATAAAAGGGCTACGGCCCCAGAAGCACATTCCTGTAATAAACTTTAAAATATGGCTGACTAAAAATCCCTTCACATCGCTCTTTATAAACAGAATCAGGTATCTCCAAAATTTCACAATAAGCATCACTTCCTGTCATTTTAAAAGTGCATACCGAAGGGACTTGAATCAGAACCAACCACAGCACCTCCAAGGCAAAGGAAAGGCCAGCACATTTCAAAATGGGTGAGATGGGATTTTCATTCTGACTTTGTTTCACTCTGAAACAAGTTGCTGTAAGTTGTGAACATGTGCAAATAAACACATTTGAATTCAACCATCCCAGTTGGATCCAGTAAGCTAAACTGGCAGACCTGTATTCATAAGGATAATCCAAAGAAATGAGAGTGATTGTCTTCAGATTTCTCAAAGTGCTTTCAGATATTCTGAAACTTACCCCCATTAATACAGCGGTAAATAAGAACAAGGGAATATTCTTTTAGAGTTGAGAATCTGCATAAAGTGATGTGCATTCTGCTTACAATGTAATCAGCAGCAGTTGCTCTGCTTTGTGTTTTAAATGAGCAGCCCCACATTCATAAATAATAAATCATGTTATTTATATAGTGCCTTTCCCATGCTGAAGGTGCTTAGTGGGGAAAGGCCTTCTGTTAAGGAATGTCAGCTCCTTTCACCACATACAGTCACTTTGAGTGAATTCTACTGGCATTTCAATAAACTGAAACATATAGCATATTATTACGGGATTGCAATCAAAAAAAGTACTCTTTTCTTTTCAAAAGTAAAATTAAATTACTACACAGCAGATGCTAGGACTCAACTACAAAAAAAAAATCATTCATCTGATAGGAATTAATTTGTAGTTAATCATTTTCCATATACAAATAATATAACATCCAAAATATGAACATATTCCAAATCTAACATGAGTGTGCATTACAAAATAATACACTTTGGTATTTTCTGCAGCAAGACTGTTAATTTCTAAAGTGTGCAATAAGAATGAAAAAAATCTCCCTGCAATATCTATCTATCTATCATATAGTGCCTTACATATCTATCTATCTATCTATCTATCTATCTATCTATCTATCTATAATCACATCTTATCTATTATATTGTACTGTTTATATACTGTACACACACACACACACACACACAGTATATAAAGACCCATTAAGTCTTAACTGCAGAGCACTTTAACAAGTTTTTCTTTTCTTTTCTTTCTTAATGCTGATATGTTCGCCACAAATGACACTCCGATCATCGTATTAGCGGGGCCGTTAAATTCCTTTTGTGATCACATCATGCCAAAGACCCTCCGTCACCCCCAAATGTTAAACGATTGTGAATGATTACCTGCCAAAAGTCGGGCTGATGAATGCCGGGTGTCTGAACATGGCTGCCCCCAGAAAGGTACTGAGGCCTAGTGGGGCGCCACCAGGCGGTAAAGAAGACGTCCCCGGTGCTGGAGGAAGGCCCGGAAAGGTGGCGGCAGCAGCGGCGGCGGCGGCAGCGGTCCATGCCGACTCCAGGGTGTGATGGTGAGGGGGGAAGGGGCTGCTGTCCAGGTAGGGGCTTAGAGGGTGGGCTGTGGCCAAAGGTCCGGGGAAAGGCAGTCCTGGTGGGTGAGTTTGTACTCCGGCCTTTTCTCGTTTTCTCCATTTGGCTCTGCGGTTCTGAAACCATACCTAGAAAATCAAGAAGAATATATACATATCCATAAAACACTGAGCTTGTCCTTTAGTTTTCGTTTTTTGAGATTGATTTTTTCTTCGAATTTTTAAAAATTCATATATTTTATTAAAAAAAAAACTTCTAGAGTATTAATGACTAAAGCAAACACCGAAAATTAATTATACAAATTTAATTCGTAAAAATAATTAAATTGCATTTAATCGATTATTTCTTTACTTCTGCAACATTTAATAATATATGACACATTATAAGCATTTGATATCAATCAGGTTTTGTTTTTTATAGTGCCCTTCACCATAAACTCTACGACATTTCACACATTTTTACACTCTTTGCGCTGTGTAATATTTTGCAGTCACTTTATAATTATTATTGCGCAATACTCAAAACGAACTAAAGTTGGCTGAGACCATTGTTGTAAAGAATATTCCTAACACTATCGAATATAAACTGCATTGGGCGGAAATGTTCACCTTTAAATATTCCGATGATGTCGACATTTAACGGAATTTTTAAAATACAGAAACGTTATGCAAATGCAAATACATTGGTAAAAATGCAACTTGTATTTTTACATTATTTAATTTTATACTAAATATAATACAAATGCTGGCCTAACGTCATAAAGTAACATCCCTGACACACATCAGCCCGGAGGTCGTTGTGTGCCGCTGCCCCGGTGTGAAGCTGTGCGGAGTCTCCGTTAGTCGGGCCGTCGCTTCAGCTCTCCCCGCAGCCGCCATTCGGACGCGACGCAGTTCAAGACGTCAAGGATGGAGGCTGCGCTTCGAGTTCAAGTGTGAAGGCCTGGACGAAGGTCGGCCAGCAAGTGTCCAGGTGAAAGCCAAATTAGCGACGGAATTATTAGCATTACAAACGGAAATCAAGCGTCTGGATCTGCCACGATGCCGAGAACATTTGTAGCCATGATTGAATATCGTTAAAGGAAACAGGGCACCACAAGAGCCGCCTTTTGTTAGAACTTTCACAATTATATTATAGGAAATATTAAAAATAATAATAGCAACAGTTGATGATATAGAAAATGAGATTGAGGAAGGAGGTTACTAAACAAAAAGATTAAATCGCAAGCAGATTTTTGTTATGATTAACAATGCAGCTCCTGTCAAATCACTTAGTCCCCACACGACCATCTAAATTGATTTTTTTTATTTAAATGGAAGAAATGTAAACATAACTTCACCTTAATGAAACAACAATACTGCGAAAAGTCAATGAGAATTATTAGTTCTTAAAACCTCCACCTCACAAATACCCGTTATCCGAAATCTCCTAATTAAAATTCGAAGTAGTCTACCTAAACAGAGAATGGCAGGATAATTAGCCAGCATGTTCACCACAAAAGACGGGGAACGCGGGCCCGAAAAGCCCCTAATAATAATTAAAACTCTTTAAATTAAATTCTCGTCTAACGGGTATTCCTGACTGAGAAAAGTTATTTAACTTTCCCACGACTTTCGCAGTATTCGGCAGCTACAATATATACGGATCGGCTGTCACATCGTAGCTGTTTGACAAATGAACAATGTGTCAACAGAGGGGGGGTGAGTGGCGATGGGTTGGGAGGGGGGTGCTTCGCTATCTTAATGCGAGAAGCTGTTGTGTATTAAATGAGCCATATGGAATTTATTAGGCTTTATCGCAGCTCGATTGTAACTGTAAAGTGATTTGCTTTTACTTCAGCTCCAAATTGACATCTGTTTTATGTTGGCAATCAGGGCATCTCAGTGTTTGTTGTCTCTTTGGATATGGGGCTTGGGCTGAAAAATGCTAGCCACACTCCAAGGAAGGGAGGGTGGGCAGGGAAGGGTGGGGGACTGGGATTTGGGGAAGGCGATGGAGTTTATTTATGTCTTACTTATTTCAGCAGGCAAACCTAACCACCTAAATGACATTCTGCTCACTCCTTAGACAGAGAGAGTGCGAAAGAGGGTGGCATCGGATCAATGCGTCTCTCCTGCAATCAGAAAAGGCGAAATCAGCTGGCATTAGCCGGCTCCCCTCTCTCTAGCACAGGCAACGGGAAATCAAATAGCATTTCAGCTCCAAATAGCACTGTTTACTCTTGCATTAAGTGTGCTTTTATGAATCACAATCGTTCACTTAATCACTTCTTAAAATGCCTGTTTTGCGTCTAATAGAGGTCGAAGGGCGGAAATCGGGGTTTGCCAGAGAAACGAGTCCTCGTTAAAGTTAAGAATTAACTTTTAGCCGAGTGCCTACCGTTGATTGGGTTTCGGGGTTACGAGGACTTCGATTTCCTTGTTATTGCGGCACCTTGCACGGCCATCGGGTATCTCATTTCCTTCCTGTCGCTTTGATTAAGGAACGTCACTCCAGTTTGCAATATTCGCTGTTAGCACATTACAGTGATTATGAATTGATATCCTGGTGCCATTGGCCTGCATTGCGTAGTGCCCTGCAGTTACTGGGGCCCACCCGTTTTCTTCGCAGGTGGACGCTTTAGACAGGTAATCACCGGGGAGTGTGGCCCATGATCGCGTGAGGTGAGTTAACTGAACACACTGAGCAGAAGCTCCAAAAAAACAAAACAACTTTATTAAGAGAGGATTCTACTTTGTGACGTTTAACTGTTAATTACACAATATTTCGTTATTACGTTTCTAGTCTGTTGATGGTCAACTAAACAGACTTTAATGCAAAAGAATAAAAAAGGAAGAAAACTCGCTGATACTCACTTGTACGCGGGCTTCTGTTAAATCTAGCCGCATTGCCAGCTCTTCTCTAAAAAAGAATATAACAAAAACAAAAGAAATTTTAGCCTTATTCTCATATATAGCTTTGTAGCTGAAGATTTTATTTAAAAAAAAAAACACGAAGCCAAATGCATAAGTAATACAAAACCACACATACCGCAGTAGGATTCAAATCATACCTCTAATTTAAAAAGTAGTAATTGTGATCTTGACATGCTGTTTAAACTGCACAAAGTATATCTAAACCACTGATGTTCAAAAAGGCGATTTCTTGAAATATCTAAACGACAAAGGAAAACAGCCAACGAGATGTAACACGCGTCGCCACTAATTTATGAGATTAAACGGCAGTTTGCACGAACTCATAATTAGCACAGGATCGCACTTTCTCGCACGCGGCTTCTCGGCAGCGGTACACGCGTTGTTCAGAACATTTTTGGTTGCTTACATTTTCTGTGGTCTGACGGTATTTCTTTTCCCATGCATGTTGAAAATAACAGAAATGCAACTTCAACCTGTCAGGTAATGGAAAGACACGTGTACTCCGAAAAGATTATTAAAATATATTGTAGTCTTTGACTGCAATGACGACAAAAGTAACATGGAACAACCTTACGTTTACTAATTTTAATTTCATGTTCAACCAAGTCTGAGATGCTCCAACGCAATCCATTTTCCTTTATTATTCTTGTCAGTAAAGATAAAAATTAAATTTAAACGAAACAATGTTTGTTTCGGACAAACTGAGTATGTTTTACGGTCTTGCGTGCATTATGCTCGTCTGTGTATAGATGGGAAAAAACTGAAGACTTGGGTAGGTACTTAGGCATAAACCGCATTTTATTTCTTCGATAAAATAATTTCTTATCAGGCAAATAAGATTTCAGTGTAGGCCTAAACTTGATTAATGCCTGCTGGAACGAAATTTGCCGGAGGAAAACAATTAATCGAATGAACGAGAATCTCCTAAATAAGAAAACAAAACATTTATTTCTAATAGTGCTTTGCCCCAGCCCATGATAGTAATTGTAAACGATATCAAGTCAGGAACTGGTTGTACTTTTTATAATTATTTATGACTAGAATTTTGATAAACTCATTTAATAATAAAATCGTCCACTCGGAGCAAATTAAAACGAACAAGCATGGGAGCCTTATCGAGTTATCTGTCTGTCTGTCATCTGGGTTGACAGCACTTTGTTCAGCAAAACAAGGAAGCATCGTCTAAGACGGAACTTGCGTTTTTATTTTCGATTTAATATAATGGGAACGTGACAGAAGAATCGAGCAGCTTAATTTTAAGCGATACTATAAAAAATAAGACACGCAGCGATTTCTGTAACACCCACTGTATCCCGTGAAGCGCTCCACACCGAAGGGCCGCGCCTAACGGGATCAACCGAAACTTCATCCATAAGAAACACCGAGCGCCTCTCATCAGTTAATCCCGCGTGTTTAGGCCCACCGTGCTCCGGTCTACCTGGTAAAGACGTCCGGGTAGTGCGTTTTCTGAAAAGCTCTTTCTAGCTCTTCCAGCTGGTAACTAGTAAAGGTAGTCCTGTATCTTCTCTGCTTTCTCTTTAGCATCCCTTCCTCGGAGTCGCTTCCTGCAGACAAACACACGCTGTCTTCCCCGTCCTTCACGTCCCCGTCATTTTGAATGGACTCTTCTCCTTTGGGCGAAAGGTCCACTTCCCCGCATACTTCCTCTTTCAATGCCTCTTCTTCAAACTTTAACGATTCCACCTCCATCCTGTCCTCCGGTACGCACTCGGGACTTTTGTCGCCCATGTTTTGTGTGAACGGGGCATTTTCTCGATAGGATTTACTGCGACTGATGCTGACCTGTGGTGCCTGAATGATTTTCAGGTTTTCGCAGGTTTGCTCCAGGGTTCTGTCCCTGTCCCCTTTTTCTCCGAGATCATTAAATCCTCTGCTGGAGTCCAAATATTTCCCCCCCTGTCCATAAAGTCGGCGTAGTTTCGGAGGCAGATGAATGTCTGTGTCAAAGGACAAGCTGTCTTTGGGTGAACCTGCAAATGAAAGAAAAGGCATTACAGACGTCAACATGTGGATCATCTCGGTGACCGAGGGGTAAAGTGAATGCGCTCCATAAAGCAAAGCACATCAGACTCATATCTTTATATATGACAGAAAGAGCAACATTTTAGATATACAAGAATTCTCTAACAATTAAACATACATACATATCTATCTCAGACACTTGTAGGATGCCCAGATACTGGCAGTCAAAATTCGAAATATTCTGCAGAGCACAAGTGGTAAGTATTATTACAGGCCTCTGACAAACTATTCATGGAACTTTAAACCCGTTCCTTTTGGCCACACCTGATTCCAATAGTAATTTAATAAAATACGCTATTTAAAGTGTTACATAGATAGATAGATAGATAGATAGATAGATAGTAACGTCCATGTGCCGTTATAAAACAAACAGCAGACTTTTTTTTTACTGATTTTGTTTTACTACATTTGATCTCGACATACTCGCTGTGCCCAGTGGTACCTGTAACTGTTTTCTTTGGTGATACCGTTATAATGAACTCTAAAATAAATGTGTTCTGAAGTAATTTAAGCAGTGCTTCCCATCAGATCGCACTAAACCCGTCGACCCCGTCCCCCCAACGCTCATCTGAGCCCCTCATTTCGGTCGCGCTGTGACAGCCCCTCACGCTTCTTACCTTCGGTGTTCTTCTCCTGCTCTGCTCTGGTGGGCAGTGACTGCAAACTTTGCGCTCCTATCAATCTCATTTTACAAGGACTCCTCCTGCCCAGAATACTATCTATACAGTACGACGAAAGCAAAGTTGGAGATTTACTTTTACATTCTGTTCTTTCTGAGATTTCATCCTGGAACTGATTGCTCATTTTTCAAATTTCAGGACGGTCTAGCGGAGTCCTTCACACTGGGGGGGTTTCGATATTCCTCCAGGTCTACTGCAGTTCCTCTAAAGCAGGACACTAATGACATATGCAGCGAGCAGCAATAGCGGAGCTCCTGATTCTCCCTCATCCACGTGTTCGTACCCTTCTGATTGGCTCTCACCAAAGTAAAGGGATCTTTATTTTACTTTGCTATTAACGCTTCACTTGCAGGAGAAAGCAAAGCGCGGAGCGGAGTTTCTAGGAACGAACTGTGCGCTCAAGACGCTGAAATACTTTCGAAGACTAGAAATAAAAGTTTTGTATTGAACGGGAGCGGGTGCATAATATCCAGCACTCGGAAGACAACTTATTAAACCTATTATTAAAAACGAACTTTTATTAATACTGACGAACGGCGCGAACTGTATTAGCGGCGTTGCCAAATAAGCAAGGGCATGAGAGGAAATCAGTTCGGCACTCCTCGGTGATTTATTAAGGTGTTCATTAACCGTTAAAACAACGCGCCGTTTAATTGAGAAAATGTGACAATAATAAGTTAAGTCGTGTTAATTTGATCCGGTTTGAATCAGACCGAATCAAAAGAAATTGTTGAAAAACAATGAATAACGCATTGTGAGAGGTAGCAGCTTACCGATTTTTTGTGCCATCGAATACAAGAACGAAGCGGAGATTTCTAAACCCATTCACAAATCTAAACGTGAGTAGACAGATGTAACAAGTGCTTAGCGGCAGGAATACGTTAGAAAAGCCTTGCATTTTCTCCCTGAACTCCATCCCATATTTTTCATATTTCTTTGAGGTATATAATACAGAGGAAGAGATCAAGTTGTAAAGGAATATTAAAGCTGTTCAAAATATCTTATTCATTGTCTTTGATGTTTGTTACATGATGATAATGATCTTGACAGTCGCATACTTATCCGTGTAAATATTTAGAGAAAAGAAAATCAAATTATTGGCACAAGCGAATCTATGATCAAGGAGGATAAAGTAGTGCGTTAAAAGTCAAATAGAAAAATTTAAAAAACAAAACAAAAAAATGTTTAAATAACGAAAACATTAGTTTCCATATTTGCTGTCAGTTGTAAACAGAACACATTTTTAAGAATGTCACTAAAGCACAATGGCATAAACGCAGCGATAATAAAAGTAAAAAATGTATCGTTTCGGTTACAGTTTTTAAGTATCAATTTAAATATTCGAGCATCCGATTTTAACATTTTCAGATTTTTTTTATGTTCACAAAGAATTCCTTTTGCAATGCGGATGTACATTTAGGAAGTGAAAATATTCACAGGAATAAATGATAAAACAATCGAAGTAATAAACAATAAACGCCTTTTCGTGGCTTCAGGCGTTCACAATCACGTTTCAAGTAAGTAAGAACACAATTGTCAATTAAATTTTTAAAACGCAAAATGACTTGAACCACTTTGGAAAGCCTAGTCCAGCAATTTCAGGCGCACAGTTGTGATTCACTTAAGGTTAATATCGACGCAGTAATGACACATTTATGAGTTTTGTCTCTGAGAGAGCTCGACTGATTTTTTTTTTTTTGGTAATAATCCAGAAGTGAGTATGAAGACAGATTGAGAATGTAATTTTAAATGAAAGTCTATTTAACCTGCTGAGAATGGCACGACCCCATCCACATCTCAGATCCATCAGTGCTAAAAGGATCATTTTCAAAATTCAATCCCAAAACTTCAACAAGCTACAATTTACTCTTTCTCTATTTATATACCAGCCCAGTTATATTGCCAGCTCTGCCAAGCATGAAAGTAATGATAATAATAATACGATATAAAGCAGAACCCGAAGACACGAAATGAAATTTATGTTGAGTGAATCGTAGTGATTTTTAAAACAATAACAAAAAATGTAAATAATATATTATATATTTATATAGTATAGGTATAAGATGTGTGTAAGGAACTCAACATGCTGGCGTGCAAGAGTTTTGCGCTGTTCAGAGATGATTTGTACGTACAATATAAAAAGCTTCACTAAAGAAGTGTGTAGCGAATATTTGGACTTGAAAATAGCACACTAAACTGTTCGAATCTGAATAAAACGTGTTCATGCGAATAAAAAAAAACTCTGAAGGTAATTTATCAATTATTAATTGAATTTCATGGATTCTGTAAACGATCCTTTTTTTCATTACACCAACTCACACTTGGCCTTTTATAGCGTATTCTTCTATTCGACGCTATGTTTTCTTGAGCCCCGACAGACACGCTTCAGAACCCCGGTTAACGGAGGCCACATTCAAGACGAAGTGTTGCGGTTGAATGCCGGGGGCTTAACGGCCTGCGCATCACCCCTTTGTCGACTGAACTCAAGTTAAAGCTCCGCGCACTTCACAGCGTGTGAGTCCAGCATTACTGCACTGATACCCCGTCTTGTTTTTCAGAGTAAATCGATTTATTTGTACACATCTATTTAATATATAACATTAAAATTAAACGATGCGAGAACTATCAGGGAAGGGTTTTATTGGTTTTAGTTTGGTTGATTTTTTTTTGTGCGCATGAAGTCTTTTTTCTTTACTAAAGAAAGGTTATTGTGATAATGCAAACTGAATAAATTGCGAATTGATTCTTCTTCTTCTTATTATTATTTTGTTACAAAAACAATTCCAGGTCCAGCTATATTTTCAGGTGACTTGATATTTTCTCATTTTTAGGCCACTAAGTAACGCGAGTGCTCTTCACACATCCCCGAAGGCTCCAGGTTGGACCAGCGCTCTACCGCACTTACACAAAGATTAATGCCATTGAAATCTGTGTTGGATACGTTATGATTTTCTTTGTTGATATTTTCCGTTATAAAATATTTATCCACAAAACTAAAATCCATCTCCGCTTTTCTTCCCAGTTCAAGGGTAAAGTTAGAAAAGGAATTTGAATGCCGACAAGATATTAAAATTAATCAACTACCGACGCGAAACACACAAATGATAAAAGTCCACTAAGTTGGACTATTTCTATGGCGAAAGACGCAGCATAAATGCAACAATAATAACGAGAACATTTCCGTTGGGAGAAAAAAAAGTTAGTCTTTATTTCAGCATTATTTTGAGGACTTTATTTGTTTATTTAGTCACGATCTGTTATTAACCAACAAAAATAAACACCACTCTCCATTATTTCCAACAGGGCACTGGTAGGCTTCGATTAATGATGTGCATGAATTAAAAACAAAGCGCAAATGTTAATTTTGCAATTCCGTTGACATATAAAGCGCCCCACGCTAGTCGACAGGAACGAAAAATCAATGGGGGTGGAGACAGAATTTAAAAAGCCCAACCAGAAAAAAAACGCCTTCTCTTTCATCCACCATGTCAGCGGCATTATACTGTAATTACACCGCCGTAGAGGCAAACCCGATAAAGCGCACTCGTAAGAGGCAAATCTGGGGCGTTCACACTGCTGGCCACTTGAAGGGCCCATTATATGTGCTCGTAATACGGCGTTGATTATTTACCATACAGGGAAGACAAACAAAATAACATCCGAAACTGCTTTTACTCCTTTTACAGAATATCCCGAGAGCGGGCAAGCACACTCTCTCTCTCCCCCCCACACACACACACACACTCGCACACGCACACACTCACACACTAAGCAACCACCTCCGCAGTGGCAAAAGGTTTAAACCTAATTAAGTGCCTAATACGCTGGTTATCAAGTATAAATACAGAGCGCATTGCCGTGGCCTTTTAATAATACAGCTGTTCGCAAAACAGACTGAAGTAGGAGAGACTTGCATCGGTTTAACCTTCCATTAGCGCCATCGTGTGGAATTCATCGAGAGTTACACATAGAAGTTGGTAGGGATCGCTCTCTCCTTATCGGTGTAAAACAAGCCTCCGTAAGCGGCCTCTTTTAAGACAATCGCATATTTAAAGGTTTAGTAATAACAACCAATTCCGATTAACTCTTAGCGTACAAAACGACGGCTTGCAAGTCAGTGGCTGTGACTTCCGTTCTTGACTCGGGCAACTAACCTCAACCTAACGAGGATACGAGAAATCATGTGTATCATTTAAAAAAGTGGATAATTCTTTCCTTAAAATAGACTGCAGCGTCGCGTTAAAATGGCAGAACCAATTTGTTTAATATATATTACTATTAAAAAGCCGAATACAAAAGTTTTAATTGAACAAAACCGCGTAGTCAGTCTGTCGGTCGAGTGTTCTTTATAACAGCACTTGACAGGAACTTCAAGAGAGAAGAATGGAGCAGAGCGAGGGGCTTTGTGAATAAATCTATCTATCTATCTATCTATCTATCTATCTATCTATCTATCTATCTATCTATCTATCTATCTATCTATCTTTTTGCATCTTCTATTGCTATAGCCGTCTTTCTCTGCCTGGATCGACAACTACATTGTTGTAGCAATATTCATTCACCCTTTTCTATTCCTGTAGACCTTGTTTGAGTATTGGGCCAGTACAAAATGAAAAAAAGTTACTCTACTCTCACTATATTATTAATGATTTATATTAATTAAGCTTCATCGAGTTCGATTGAATTGCTGACATTATTAATGAGTGTACTACCGTGTCAACTGTGCCTACAGAACTTTATTACCAAAAACATTTAAAGCTTCAAATTACTCTCAATTGTTAGGGTCCAGCTTTTGACCTATGGGTCTCTGATGGATGAATTAAAGTCAGGATTTTGATATTATTTGAAAGATGGGCTAGAACTAGGCTCAACATAAACTTTCTTGTAGACATTTCTTAGGATTAGAATGCTTATTTCTTGCTGTTAACTTACCTGTTTAATAAAGCCGTTTTGTTTCAGTTACCGATGACCAAAAACTGCTGCCCAATATACAGTAAAATGAAATGTCTCTAACCAGTTAGTGGATAAGCATGTAGACAAGTAGCTCCAGCTCCACACCAAAATGATAAGGGACCTCTGAAAGATTAGGGTATAGGTGTGATTAAGTCTTAAGAATCCAACAAATAACAGAATATCTGACAAAATGGTATGATATTAGATAGGACTTAAATGAGCCCTGGAGCTAGGACTGTGGACAATGAGTGTCATATGGTAGATAGATAGATAGATAGATATGAATGGTAATATATAATAGATAATGTATGAGTAATGATAGATAGATAGATAGATATGAATGGTAATATACAGTATAATAGATAATATTTGATTAATAATAGATAGATATGAATAGTAATATATAATAGATAATGTATGAGTAATGATAGATAGATAGATAGATGATTTTATTATACAGTACCTTTCCCATAGATAAATAGATTCCTCTTGATCTACAGTATACAGTATGTAGTTTGCTGTCTTAATTATATTGCCTCGGTTTTCTATTACATGAAATATACTGTTTGGCCAAAACTATGTGGACACCCTCCATATTATTATTATTGCATAAAGTGAAGCACATAGCCATACAATCTCCATTGACAAACATTGGCAACAGAATGGATTGTAGTGAAGAGCTCAGTGACTTTAAGTATGCCATTGTCATAGGATGGCACCTTTTTCACAAGTTAGTACATGAAATTTCTGCTCTGCTAGATCCATCCCGATCAGCCATAAGTGATATTATTGTGAAGTGGAAGCATCTAGGACCAAACATACAAGGCTAAGACCACCAGTGCCACGCCAAATCCGGGTTTGGCGGTGGCCAGTAAAACAAGACCTTCTAGACAGCACAGTGCCTACTGTACAATTACTGTAGGTGGAGAAGGGATAATAGTCACAGGCTGTCTTTCAGGGTTTGGTTCCAGTGAAGGGTACTGTTATTGCTACAGCATATAGAGACATTTTGGACAATTCTGTGCTTCTGGGTTTTCGCAAACATTTTGGGAAGGCCCTTTCCTGTTCCAGCATGGCTGTGCTCCTATGCTCAAAACCAGGTCCATAAAGACATGAAGGAACCTGAGAGCCCTGAGTTTAACCCTACTGAACATCTTTGGGATGACTTTGAGTGCTGATTGTGAGCCAGGTATCTAACCTCTCAATCCTCTTTTGGATGAAGGAGCAGAAATTCTAACAGACACAATCAAAAATCTAGTGGAAAGCTTTCTTAAAAGGGAGCAAGCTGTTACAGCTGCATTGGGAAGGGGGGTGGGGGTGGGCTTTTCAGTTTCACATTAATGTCCATGGTTTTGGGATAGGATGCTCAAGAAGCTCATACATTACCAAATTATGTTGCTGAGTTTGTTTGAGTGGTCTGTTACTTTGAACAAAAGGAGGGCTTTGTTGGCTTGCTTGTTCATGGCCTACAACACCTGGTCTCCTGTCAATGTCATGTGGATGTAACGTAATGTAATGCAGGCATTGCAGAATGTAAAAGTACTCTGTTTTGAAAAGTCTATCAACAACAAAAGTAGAGGTAAACTTTAATATTAAGTCAATGCTGTCCAGGCTCATGGAAAAAAATGAAGGAAATGATAAAAAATAAAAAAATAAATCTGGTATTTCTCATGCTTCGGTGGACTTTGCCTTTTCTGATTCTGCAGGTAGAGCTAAATCAGCTCTGTAATGTGTTTCATGAATATATATTGCTGTGTTTTATTGTTATTACAGCAAATGATAGTGTCATAACAGAACTGAAAGTGATGAGCGTCATGGGTCACTTATGTACTTACTTTTATATATATAACTTTTGTGCAACTTTCATCACAATATAAAGAATAAAGAAAAAAATGCGAAAAGGACACTTTATCTTTTGAATCTTTCATTGTACTAGAAGTGGACTTTGGTGGAGGATTATTTGTTAAGCAGTAATGACCACTACATTAGACGTTGACTTTAGCCCAGAGGTCTTATCCATCACATTAGCCTGGTCAGTCTGACATGTACATATAGGATTGGACTCTATGGATTATGTCATCTATCTTTTAAGAAATTAGACTTTTCAGAAAGGGATCAAGATGTTGTGTTTTCTTCGTCATTGAAAATCAGACCCCAAATTATGCATCAATAGGCAGTATGAGTGTAAAAGCAAACCCTTGTCTGAGAAAACGTTAAGAGGTAACCTTTTCTTTCTTTCTTTCTTTCTTTCTTTCTTAAAGATATCTTAGAGAAAAATTACAAAAAACAGCTGGCAAGTGATGAGATGTATGCTCTTCATAAAATGCTTTGCTGAGTAAAGCCATTTTAAGATGCAGTTACTCATTAATAACTGTTCATTTTAAAAGAGTATCCATTACAATTGAACATGCTAATGCTTCAAACCATCCAAATATCTTCGTCAGAAGCCTACATCTCCCTCTGTGTGTTTATTTCAGGTAAATATTTACTTCCTACAAATGCACACGTCAGATTAATTGGAGCCTCTAAACTGGCCTGGCAGTGGGGCTAACTGTGCCCTTCGATGGGCTGGCAAGTCCCTTCCAGATTTATGCTTAATGTTATTAGGATCTGCTCTGGCTTCCTGTCACTCTGGTTCAAAAGTTGATAAGCTATTTCTTTCTAGTAAACCGTTGGTTCACATTTTATCTTTCTACTATGGATGCAGACAATGGACTCAGAGAAAGAGATACAGTAGATGAATTACTGTATATAGACGATTAAGAGGATAGTCAAAATAGTTTGTAAAAAGTAAAACACAAAGGGTACACACTGAGTTTCTGTCTCCAGTGCCACATCTCATGGTGTCTGACAATCAAGTACAATCATGGCACTACCCTCACTGAACAAATTATTAGAAACACCACACTACTACTTGCAAGTTCCTGCTTTGGCTCTGAAAACAGCTTTGATTCTTAAAGATGTCAGAAGCATTCCTTTGAGATTCTGGTCCATGTTGACATGATTGCATCCCAAAGTTCCTGTAGATTTGTCAGCTTCACATTCATATTGTAAATCTCCTGTTCTCACACATCCAAGTGGTGTTTCTTTTGGATTCAGATCCGGTGACTGGAAAGACCACTGAAGGACACTGAACTGTTCATGAAACCAGTCGGAGACAACTTTTGCTTTGTAACAAGGTTCGTTAGCATGCTGGAAGTAGACTTTAAAAGATGAATAAACTGACCATGAAAGAAGGCTCATGGTCAGCAACAACACTCAAATAGGCTGTGGCATTCAAGAGATGATTGATTGGCATTAACTGGCTCAAAATGGGGCAAGAAAACATTCCAGAGAGCATTACACCACCACAACCACCAGCAGCCTTGACTCTTGACACAAGGCAGGCTGGGTGCATGGATTCATGCTGTTAGAACCAAATTCTGACCCTACCATCCGTGTGCCTCAGCAGAAATCGAGATTCATCAGACAAGGCTATGATCTTCCAGTTTTGGTGAGCCTGAGCCCACCGCAAGCTCAGCTTTCTATTCATAGTTGACAGGATCATAACTTGACATGTACTTCTGCTGTTGTAGCAACATCCAACATAAGAGCCAATGTGTTATGCATTCTGAGATGCTTTTCTGCTCAGCAAAGTCATACAGAGTGCTTATCTGAGTAGCCTTTCTGTCAGCCATTCTCCTCTGACCTCTCTCATCAACAAGGCATTTCTGCCACTCACTGGATGTGTTTTGTATTTTGCACCATTCAGAGTAAATGCTGTGCATGAAAATCCCAGCAGTTACACAAATACTCAAACCAGCCCATCTTGCACCAATAATCGTGCCACAGTCAAAGTCACTGAGGTCACATTTTCTCCCCATCCTCCTGTCTGATGTGAGCTTTAACAGAACCTCCTGACCTGTCTCTGCAGAATTGTATGCATTGCACTGCTGCAATATGACTGGCTGATTAGATAATTGAATGGATAAGCAGGTGTACAAGTGTTACAAATAATTTGCTAAGCTAGGGTATACAGAACTGTTAGAAAAGTAATTGAAACTTAAAACCCATCAAAAATCCTTAGTTTAAATCTGGGTTTCTGGAGCTGGGGGGTAGCAACAGTTACCAATGGGCCACCATGATACCTCTAAAACCCATTTGGCTGATTGTTATGTAGTAACCAAATCATAGTGATGGGTCAGGTGGCAAGGTGATGACAGATGTATATTTTCGATAATATCCATTGCGTTTATAGTGTAGGATTCTTTGCATGTTTTGTATCATCTCCTGTCAGAAAACACTTTTTCACGTATGTCGGACTTGCTGTCCTTAAAGATTTCAAAGTGATGTCTGGACCTGTGACTCCTGGTGTGACTTCATCCAGGCCTTTCAGTTTGTTTTTTAGTTCTGTGCATGCTGTAACATTTATACAATAATTTATTCTCCATACCTGAGCTCTGAAAGTTAGTTTCCAAACTGACGCCTCAACAGATGATGTCAGAGTTTGTCGCCAGTTGCTATGGCAACAAATATGGCAGTCAGGTTTCATTTTAATGCATCTTCACACCGGGGGTGGGGGGTTTATACAAGAAGTTTTAATATCTTGCTGTTCTCCACTATCAGTGCGGTTCCAGTGACAGTTTCACTGCTCCGAGAATAGTTTGTTCATTTTGTGCCTCATCTCTAACAAAAGCCTCCAGCATAAAATGTGCTCCCCTTGCATGTTTAATGTCATTTCATTTTCATTGTATTTTATTCAATGCCAGAAAGCAAATATCTCTTTCTGGGAGCCAGAACTCATCAGCTGAGAACATTTGACTTTACTCATAAGGACTTTACCCAGAATATCTAGCCTCGTGTGGTGGTCGTTTTAGTTTTCGTCTGTACAGATTGCTTTCATTTGAAGCCTTTTATCTTTTGCTGCTATTACATTATTGTATTAAAGATCTCCTCTAAATCTGAGCAGGTATTCTGAGCTAATACTTAAAAATTGCAATGTTTCGAACCTTCTTGTGTTAAATATATTTTCAACGCTTGAGTGATAATTAAAATAAACAAAAAATTAATTTCAACCACCTGTGGTAAACATTAACATTATACAAAGTTATCGTCTGTTTTACCAGCATTTTTATCACTCTTTAATTTAATGTTGTTTTTTATAAGTATGCTGCTGCTGGAGTATGTGAATTTCTCCTTGGGATTAATAAAGTATCTATCTATCTATCTATCTATCTATCTATCTATCTATCTATCTATCTATCTATCTATCTATCTATCTATCTACTGTATCTAAAATATACATTTCTTTTTCAATAGTTGTTTATTGTATGTTTTATGTTTTAAATGTTTTATTTTGTATTTCCAATGTTATGTTATGTGTTAAAATTTTATTTTATTTGTCCATGCTACACTTATAATCTTTGTATAGTTCATAAGTGAAGTGCAATTTAGAAAAAAAAAATTAAATCAAACTGAATAGATGTCGGGCGGCACAGTGGCGCAGTGGGTAGCACTGCTGCCTCACAGTTACAGGACCCGAGTTCGCTTCCCGGGTCCTCCCTGTGTGGAGTTTGCATGTTTTCCCCGTGTCTGCGTGGGTTTCCTCCGGGTGCTCCAGTTTCCTCCCACATTCCAACTGGCGATTCTAAATTGTCCCTCATGTGTGCTTGGTTTGTGTGTGTGTTCCCTGTGGTTGGCTGGCACCCTGCCCGGGGTTTGTTTCCTGCCTTGTGCCCTGTGTTGGGATTGTGTTGGGATTGGCTCCAGCAGACCCCGTGACCCTGTAGTTGGGATATAGCAGGGTTGGATAATGGGTGGATATGTATTTTGGCAGACAGCTGGTGCCCTTGCCCAGCCAGAATACCTTCTTAATGGAAGAAACAGGGGAGAGAACATGCACAGGGCATTATGTCCTCTGGAGCACTAGCTCCGCTGATTTGCAGTGATTCCTCAGACTCCCACAGGGCTTCATGGGAGTTGGAGTTTGGTACAGCCCTGTTGCGTTCAATGGGTGTCGCTAGGAGGCACTGCAGGAACTGCAGAGTCCAACTTTGTCGGGCTTCCGCCTCACCTGGAAGTGCTTTGGAGCCAAGATAATGGGCCACCAGAATTACTCCCGGAGTGCAGGATGAAAGAAGTCCACTGCCACTTCTCAGAGGGCCAAAGTCAAGTGGAAGAGGGACTAAAGTTGCTGAAGGAGGAGTGGAGGCAGAAAGACAGAGACAGAGATTGAGAGAAGAGAAGAAGACAAAGTGTTGAATGCTTTATTGTTATTAATTTGCTTCTGTACTGTGAACTGTAGGTGGCAAACAATTGGGAAGAGTTTCCCTCAGCCAAATAAAAGTTTTTTGTTGAGCTAGAACTTTTGTCTGCGTCTGTCTGTGCAGGGTTTAGGGAGCTGGCGCGCCCCCTGCAGGCCACAATATGAACATGGAGTGAACTGTCTCAGTTTTCTCCCAGCATCCAAAGATCTGTACTGCGGAAAACTGGGTTTGATAAATTATTACTGCATTAGTGTTTGTATTGTATGAATACATTTGTGTGCCCCTATCTATGAATGTACATCCTATTTGTATTTTCCTGACTGGCTTAGTTCTTTTCACAACTTATTTTCAACGTCGTATTTATATGTTGACATTCTTTATTTATGATTACTTATTCCCCAATTCTGTGTTACGTTTTGTGTAATATTGTATTTGGGAAAATTGAATTTTTGAGATTTTCAATGTTCTTTATGGCTTACTAATCACATTAGACCTGCAAGTGAAATCCAGAAGCACAAATTGATTATTTAGTATGTCAATTGCATTTTATCAATATGACAACCCACAAAAAACTCAATAACTCACTGAATAATGTTACTGTATTTCCAGTACTATGCATCAGATATTGAGTTCCCATGGCTGAATTAATGATAGACAGAGTGCAAAACATTATATGGCCCAAGAGTCAGTTGAAGCAAGTCCTGAAAACTGAGGGTTGGATGCATACTTTGTTGCAATGCACATGCTATGCATATACAGTATGTACTGTTACTGAATAAGTCATCTGTTATTGAGTCTTTCAGGAATAACTTTAGGCCACCTGATATAGTTTGTGATACATATGCAGCTTTGGAACTCTTATCATATAATATTGTATATTTTCACATCAAATTGATAAAAGGTACAACAAATACAAAGTTAATTTTAACAGCCTCGCAGTAAGGAGAAAGATTGAGGCTGTCTTGGAAGGCCATTGTAAAGGTGCATTGATTATAATGGCAATGTTTTCAGTAATCCTACTAGGGCTTTACCTTTAGGGTGTTACAAGTGAACAGCAGGGTCGATAAAAGTGGCCTGTGAAGGTGGCTTTGTCATTACAATACCTGGCATCATACGCTGGTTTGTCATCTCTCATAAAATGACTGTGGCTGCCAGCAGTCTTCCTTGTTCTATTGCATTGCATCCATCTAAGTTTGCTCCTACTCACAATAGTCAGTTGCATATGATAAGGAACATAGATTGAACCTTTCATGAACTTGTGAATGGTCAGTCAGTCGTTTTCCAACCCGCTATATCCAAACTTGTGAATGTTTTTTTTTTCAAAATAACTTCTATGTATCTGCAAAGCAGGATACTTTTTAGTATAACTAAAATTGTCAGGATGGTAACCCACCTTGCAGCCTCGTGTGGGTTCCAGTCCTGTGCCTGGTCATGCTACATGCTCTCTCTCTGTATTTGTGTGAGTTTGTCATCTGGTACTCCAGTTTTTCTCCCACATCCCCAAAGAAACATGTACTGTACCTGGTGAATCTGAATTGGTTTAGTATGGACAGGGACCCAAAATATCTGTTAGCAGAGATGAGCAAAACAGGCAAGTTTCGATTTCTATCATGAAACTGAAACAAAAAATTGTGTCTCAGGTGCTTTCAAAAAAGCAAAACTTGAAATTCATTAAAACTAGAGGGCTTTGCCCGCCCCCCCCCGGCCAAGCCATTGTGAAGAGGGGGGCTGAACGCACTCCAAGGAGACGTGGCCGCTCCTCTGAAACCCCTCTTAAATGGTGATAAAATGGGAAACAAATAACAGTTGTTTTTTTTTACCTCCTCTTTGCTCGATCAGCTGCTAGCTTGCTGCTGCTCCTGTGCAGTGTGATCTGCATTTCGTATGGCGCTTTGTGTTTTAAAGTCACTGCCTTGTTTCTCTACTCCCCCAGACATCCTGAAACACTATTCGATCTCTTTTCATTGTTCCGTTATTATACCGAGTAATCTTTTCCGTTTGTTTGCGCTAATGCTCTCATTTTTTTGAGACTTTCAAATTTTCGTACTTCCATTATCTCTAACCTGCTCTGCATGTATCACTGGACTTGCTTCCAAAGGTTGTAAGTATGACGTGACTTTTCCGTCACGCGGCACGTGAAACTGTCTCTCTGTCTCTCTTCAAATGATCACGTCTCATCCCAAGTTTTTTTTTTTATAATAGATTGAAGAGATATGGGAGATTATAAAGATTTTATCTTTTGGTTTAAAAAAAGACTGTTGCTCCCTAAAGCCTCCTTGGCACTTTTGTGTTTACCTGTGCTCTTTTCTGCAGCTGAGTAATGCATGTAATCTGCCCCATGCTAGTAAAATCAGTTCTACATATGGCTTTCTTTCACATCACCACAGAGGAGTGCGGTGCTTTTTTAAACAATGCGGCTTATTTTCCACACAAAGACACACAAAAACCTGCTGTTGTGCACATTACTGTGTCTTCTCCATAGGAAAACCATACTACATGAGGAGCCGCCAAATTCTCTAGTTATTAGCCAGCAACTGCCATTGTCCGCTTCTTGATTTCTGCAGAAGAGGCTGAGGATATGCACTTCAGGTTTCTTTTCTGACTTCAATGCATCTTTAGGATTCTGATTTCCAGGACTGTCATCATAATTGCAAAGTCGGGTACAACACTACCAGATCAAGAGGTAGGACTTAAACCATCTGAGGGCAGTCCCGGTTGTCTGTGTCAGAGGAGAAATATAGCTTGATGAGGACAGATGACATGTTGGTAGCTCTAGTCATCCAGAACATCTCAGATAACGAATGGCAATTAGAGCCGTCTCTGTGGAATGGCCCTGATCAATGATTATCTATTCTCAATGTTGGTATTAGCCATCACAAGCCAAACTAACCTATGAATTGTCTAAAAATATCCCTTATATATATTTCTCTTCTGGTTCGTCCTGCTTCCTCTTCAATCCCAGTCCCAGTATTTCTTGATTCCTATTTGTCCTCTTCCAAACACTTCCCCACGCTGCCTGCGGCCTCCCATACATCCCCATGCTGCTTTTTTTGAATCCTATTCCTCCTTTGGACTACTGCATTCCCTGCTCCTCTCTCATGACCCCATTGGTGTCATGTCACCGCCCGATATCTAGCCTGACCATGTGACTTTTCACTTCGGCTATGTCTGCGCCTGGGGGTCTTTTCCATAGCCTGCTACAGGAAAGTACTCTCTCGACCATTGCCATTGGTTTCTCTCCTTGCTATTGGTTTCGCTCCTTTCTATTTTTGTTATACTGCGACGGTTGTTTCCTAATTCTTTGTTATAAAATGAACGACAGTATCTTCTCTGTTGACGGGTTTTTGTACAACGTCATCTGTATTTTTAGATCCGGCAACTGCCTGTTCCTATCAGTGGGTTATTTCTTGACACAAATGGTTGACGAAGGCAATGCACTCTCACTACGACATAGGACAGTAGATTTCGTTGCATCACATTGGGACATATTTGGAGACGTTCTTCCTGTTATTCTTTCCAACCCAAGTCGAGTTATCACAACAAGTCAGGAGTACTATCAATACATGGCAACATCTACAGTTTATGGTGGTGAAGCTGAAATTCAAGCTCTTTTCGAGACTGGATCTTTCGACTCATTATCTGTCATTTCCAGCAAAACACCTATTCACAACTACGTCTTTCAAGAAGTATTTCTTTCTTCTTGATTTCTGAATTCCTTTCTCACCGTTTTCCATTCCTATTCTTACACCGCCGTATGCTACAGTGGATGACCACTAGTTATACATAATATTTTTAAATGTGACAGAAAATGAGTTAGAGATCTTTATTTAAATACTAATTGAGAGACAGACACATGTGGAATTAATGCATGTAAATGATTCTAAGTAGGTTTAAACACCTTTTTCTCTTGTGTCAATAGCAAGGATTTTGCTGGAAACAAAAGCAATTTATTTTAAGAATTTTTTTGTTAAGTGAAACACCGGGTTTTGCTGAGAATTTAATTGTGCAGTCTTGATATGTTATGATATGTTCAACATGCTGGTGCTCAATACACAGAGTCTTCACATGTTCTGGGATATGTCTTTGTGTCTGCCAAGTAGCACAATTGCCATTCCTTTTGTAGAAGTTGATTCAAATACCTCAGTGACTTTATCTTGGTCAGGAATGAGTTCATTCGGTACTGACGAGGTTCAGAGGGCTCAGATAGTCCATTTAATTTGAGTCTCATAATCAGACCTGTAAAGTGAACTTTTCTTATTTAATTAGGTTACCTTTTGATTCATGTCTATATTTGCACCACCTACTATGATGAGTGTACACGTTCACTTGCTGGGACATAGAGCACAAATCTTAATATATTCACATCTATAGATTAGGCGGAGTGGTGGCTCTTAGGCTAGAGATTTGCACTGGCAATCAGAAGGTTGCTGGTTCAAATCCTGTAAATGCCAAAAGGTACTCTGCTCTGTTGGGCTCTTGAGCAAGGCCCTTAACCTCCAATTGCTCCGTCCTGGGTATGATACTAATCTGCATCCATCCCTGCATGTAGTCCCTCCAACCTGCAGGGAAAAACTTGGGGGTTGGTGGCAGAATTGGCACTCCAGCCACCATAAAAAAATCTTGCACTGTTCCATTCCATCTGAACTAGTGTGGTGCTGAGGTATCAACCGTTGCATGGCTACATTTGGCTCTGAATCAGGACCCTGAGTTGGTTTGTGGTGGGTGCGGCAATGCACTGCCTCAGTGCATGCTCCTAACCTCTAAAAAGATACCCAAATAGAAAATACAATATATTGATACAACAACAACAACAACATTTATTTATATAGCACATTTTCATACAAACAGTAGCTCAAAGTGCTTTACATATTAAAGAATAGAAAAATGAAAGACATAAATTATAAAAAATAAATCAACATTAACATCGAATAAGAGTAAGGTTCAATGGCCAGGGGGGACAGAAAAACAAAAACTCCAGATGGCTGGAGAAAAATAAAATCTGTAGGGATTCCAGACCATGATACCGCCCAGTCCCTCTGGGCATTCTACCTAACATAAATGAAACAGTCCTCTTTGGATTTAGGATTCTCGGAAGGGCTGGACAAAATATGTCAAATTATTTCAAGACAAAAGAGTTTGATGGCAGTCTATAAAAACAGCCTAGTTATGACGTTGATCCATTTACCATCCCACCTTTGTAAGGAAATATATTCCGAGATAATGGACAAAATAGCCAATCATTTACATTTACATGTATTTGCTTAGCAGATGCATTAACCAAAAGTGACTTACAAAAGCGGTCAACATAACTGAGTAAACATCAATCTGGAAGATGGAATCTGAACAAGTGTTATGGGACAAGGTTACAGAATTCATTACAAGTGAAGAGCTCAGAACAAAAACAAGCTTGTTACAGTTCCTAGGTTACAAAACCTAGCAGCTAATATCAGTTAGACAGACATTTACCAAATAATAGACTCTTCAAATACTTTTTAAACACATTGAGATAGTCAGAATTTTGAATGCAGGTGGCCAGCTCGTTCCTTCAGCTAAGCGATACAAAAGGAAAGATTCTGGATTGAGATTTGATGCCATGCAGAGGTGGCATCACCAGACACAATTCATCATCAGACCTGAGTGATTGAGAAGGAGCATAAAATCTCATTAGTGTCGCCATTTACACAGGTCCTGGCTAGTTGACTACTCTGTATGCAAGTATCAAGGATCTAAACTTAATACATGCCCCTGCAGGAAGCCATAGTAATGATCTGAAAAGAGGAGTGACATGTGTCTGCCTTGGCTGGTTGAACACCAGATGTGAATCATCTGCAGCAGCTTGATGACACATGTTGGTAACCCTGCCAGCTAAGATTTGCAGTAGGCCAGATGTGACAACACCAAAGCCTGGACCAGGAGTTGTGCTGCCAGATATAGTCTGATCTTTTGGATATTGTATAGAGTGAATCTGCCAGCCTGAGAGACTGTTGCAGCACAGGCAGGGAAGTATTGCTGGTCATTGATCACAACCCACTTGGCTGGTGTTAGTGATAATGAGGTTCTTTGAACAGAGATGGGACTCTGAATAAATGGATGAGCTGGGATAACAAGAAGGTCTGTATTTGTCTTTGCTAGGTTGAGCTGGAGATGGTGCTTCTATACCAATGTTGCAATATCAGTGAGACATGGAGAAATTTTACTTGATACCGTGTGGTCATCTTGATGGAACCACAGATATACTGTAGCTATCTTTAGCATAGCACTGATATGAGAAACCATGGGATTGGACAAACAAGCCTAGTTAGGTGGTGTATAGAGAGAAAAAGAGAGGACGCAGCACCAACCCTTACAGCACCCAGGGATTGCCTGGTGCATCCATGACATCTTTCCTCGCCAGGAAACTTGGAAGGCTCTGTCCAAGAAGTAGGACTTAAACCACCTGAGGGCAGCCCCGGTGATGCCAAAGGTTGTCTGTGTCAGATGAGAAATATAGTAGGATGAGAACAGATGACATGTTGGTAGCTCTAGTCAGCCAGAACATGTCAACAGCAAAGAGCTGTCTCTGTGGAACGGCCCCGATCAGTGATTATGATCAGTCTATTCTCAGTGTTGGTATTAGCCATCACAAGCCAAACTAACCTATGAATTGTCTAAAATTATTACTCATAATATATAGACCACTGAATTGTCTAAATAAATGAAAAAGCGATATTTGAAAAAAAAGACCATGTTACCAAGATAAACACGTGCATCCCTATTTGGTGTCACTCTATGGGGTTTTATTTAGAATGGAATTTAAAATTTACTGATGATTCCAAATTTAAATAATGACTTTAAAGAAAATCATCTCAAAACATCACTGGGAATAAAATTAAAAAAAAGCCACTGATTATTTTAAATTTGAAAATGTCTTGATAATAATAAAAATGGTTTCATCTGTTGATAAACCTCAGAGTTAGAAACACGGGGAAAGCTTTTGTCCTGCTTTATTGTACGGCACAATTTGTTAATATATCCCTGCAGTTTTTTTTGATGAGCTCGAGTGCCTTCTAATTATAAGTTCTATGATTTTTTTTACTTGATTACTGTTTTTTAATGTGAATTTATTTAATTAATTCTTAGACACAGACTTTTTTTCTGCCTCTTGATTTTGATTTAGTCTTTCTTTCCTTTACAAAAATAAAAACTAATTTTAATTGAATGGATATGATGTAGCAGGGGTGAATAATAATTAATAAAAAAAAAGTAGCAGCATAGAGGCTTTATTTTCAGATCATGGTGGGCTCAGGTTACACCCTCTCTTTTTCTCTTTCATTATGCAGTGTGTCATGTAGTCCTGCTGAGGGTGCTGTTTAACTGCCCACTGCCCACTCTATGTGTGATTTTTATTTAGATATTGAAGTTTTAATGCACTGGAGGGGCACAAAAACACACATTGACTTAAAGTTAAATGCATACTGCTCTGGAATAATGAGAACACATATGGAAAATTGCCTGAGAAGGATGAAGAGCCGGGTACGGGGTGGCAATAGTGCCATGTACTGCCCCTTGGTAGACTTTGCGTGAGGGATAGATCTACACCAGCTATCATAATGGAGCTGCACCTTGTGAGACTGACATCACCTACGGTACCTGGTGAATTAGAGGTTCTATATTGGCCCTGTATGAGTGGGCTCCACAAGAGACAAAGTCCCAGAATAGACAAGGGCTGATTTTGTCCCAGAGCAGCCTGCAGCCCCCCGTGACTCTCAACTGGATTAAGAAGGTTTGAGAATGTTGTATCTTTTTTGTGTTTGTACTTGGCGGTGTCCATTACAAAACCAGGCAATCCAGATGACTCCAGTTTATATGCGTCCATAGCCATGCCACAGTTGAGGACTGGTTGGTAGCACAGACTTGCATTGTTCTGAAGTATTTTGAGATCACAGGATTTTCTTTTATGTCTTCAGTCTGAGGCTAATCACCTCCTAGCCATAAAGTGCCTAAAAATAGTTTCTGATGCATGGACACAAATGCAAGTAGTAATTTTAACTGGCTAGCATGTAGTCATTTGCACCTGTGTCTGCAAGTCAGGGGCTGACTGGTACCTAAGAATGTGCAGCTGGAGAAGAAGCTGACGGAAGGTTAGACTTCATTTTGATTTTGGGAAAAAAAAAATTAAGTGGCTGAAATGTGATATTTTCAGCAAACTACTAATACAAAGAGAACTACTTTCATGCCTGCTTTCTTCCTAAAGACGACATTGTGAGCCGTGTATGCAAGTCTACAAGTACAAAATCGCTTTACAATGTAATGTCTTCTCTGATCCCGGGGTCTGAGCATGTGGAGATAAGGCCGGCTGCTTTATTTCACACAATAGGTCAGTGGCAGAGACATAATTTGATGGGGGAACTTTCTGAATACAGTCCATTTTCTCTTACCAATTCAACATGCAGCCTCTTGAATTGTGCTCTTCTGTGATTATTCTGCATTTCAGGATCTTTGGGAGGTCAAGCACAAATATATGTAGATTCCATATGCACTTACCTAAACCATAATTTACGGTTTTTATTGACTTGCACAGTGCTGAAATTCAGCCCTGTCTGAGGCCAACTTTTATTCTGTTAGAGTCACATAAGATGTATAGTTACACCAAAATAAGTGCTTTAGACTGAGTGGCAAAAAGATGTGTCTTGAAAATTTCAACACATTTCAGCAGTTCATCTTAAATCAAAATTGCATTTTCTGATTCTCTCAGAAATGTAGGAAGCAGTACAGCATTTCAGGAGGCATCTAGCAGGTTTCTAATGTTAAAGGTTTAAGGACACACACTAGTGGTTTTAACCATAGGCAGCTAATGGAGATGCAGGCTGAGTCCACCATGGATGAGTGGGTCTTTAAGACTTCTATTTAGTCACGGGGGCCTGCCTTTGGATTTCTTTTATTAACTCTTTACATTAGTTGAATGGTTGGTGGGCAGAAGCATACCAGTTAGTGACATTGACATGGGTGGAGATTAACATTAAGGCTGCAGGGCCAGACACACCATAAAAAAACACACACAACTGTATGTGTTCTACTATTTACATCATATCCAAAGTTAAAAATCATGCGTTATTCATTATATAAAGTTACACTATAACTTTAATATCACTTATAATAACATGCCTACAACTTGTAAAAGTGCACAAGTACAGTTAACAACATTAAAATGACAGAAACATGTCATTTAGCAATATTTTTGCTTATTGTAATTGTTGCAAAATAAACACTTTTTTATTTTTTAAAAAGGTACAAAATGATACTGTATATGGAAAACATTCAGGGTGTTCTGGGATTTGGTTAACTGTTTTGAAAGACAAGAATTAGGTGGATTAGCGATGCTAACTGGCACCCCATCCAGGGAGTGTTCCTACCTTGGTCCTGACATTTACTGGGATAGGCACCAGTTTGCCCACCAGCCTCCTCTGGATCAGTGTGGTGAGAACATGAATGGATGGAAAGATTTAGGTTTCGAATGTTTAATTTACTTCATCAAAGAGACATAAGCATGTGCCAATCTGTGGCTGTTTTAAAAGCTCAGACTGACTAGTGGGGATCTGTTTGCCAAGAGCAGTGACTATATGACCTGTACAGGAGGAAAATAGATAGATAGATAGATAGATAGATAGATACTTTATTAATCCCCAGGGGGAAATTCACATACACCAGCAGCAGCATACTGATAAAAAAACAATATTAATTAAAGAGCAATAAAAGTGCAGTGCAAGGTGGAGAGTACAAGGCAGGTGTAACAGTCAATAACTTTGTATAATGTTAACGTTTACCCCGCTGGTGGAATTGAAGGGTCACATAGTGTGGGGGAGGAACGATCTCCTCAGTCTGTCAGTGGAGCAGGACGGTGACAGCAGTCTGTCGCTGAAGCTGCTCCTCTGTCTGGAGATGATCCTGTTCAGTGGATGCAGTGGATTCTCCATGATTGACAGGAGACTGCTCAGCGCCCGTCGCTCTGCCACGGATGTCAAACTGTCCAGCTCCGTGCCTACAATAGAGCCTGCCTTCCTCACCAGTTTGTCTAGAAGTGAGGCGTCCCTCTTTTTTATGCTGCCTCCCCAGCACACCACCACGTAGAAGAGAGTGCTCGCCACAACAGTCTGACAGAACATCTGCAGCATCTTATTGCAGATGTTGAAGGACGCCAGCCTTCTAAGGAAGTATAGTCGGCTCTGTCCTTTCTTGCACAGAGCATCAGTGTTAGCAGTCAAGTCCAGTTTATCATTCAGCTGCACTCCCAGGTATTCATAGGTCTGTACCCTCTACACTGTCACCTCTGATGATCACGGGGTTCATGAAGGGGCTGGGCCTCCTAAATTCCACCACCAGCTCTTTGGTTTTGCTGGTGTTCAGTTATAGGTGGTTTGAGTCGCACTATTTAACAAAGTCCTTGATTAGGCTCCTATACTCCTCCCCAGTACAAAATAGATATGCTAAAGTGACCTCTCTTACGTGAAATTTGAAATGATAAACTAATCCATAATTGACGCTGTACGGAATGTTTGGTTTTAGGGACAGGCAATGTGTAAGAGAGAGTTGCTTAGGGTAGAATGGATTTATTTATTGTTTTAATTGATTATTAATATACTTTAGTTGTGGTCTGTGACTGAAGTAGGAAAAAAAGAACTATTGATTTCTCCATTGAGGTCTGAAAATGTGCTGATACACAAAAACTATTTTGCAGAGATAAGGGGTGCGCAGTTCCCCCTTGAAAGTGTGAAAGCTCTGTGGTGGACGGCCGGTAGCTCATCCTGGCAGGGGCGCCCCTGTGATGGAAAGATGGAGGAAGGTAGCCTTTCCTGGTCACTGCCTCCCCCAAAACACTAGATGGCAGCTTCCCTGGGATCTGGCGATGCCCTGGATTCCCGCAGGGCATCCTGGAACCTGGAGTTCGGTTGTGCAGCCCTGTTGGGTGTCATGTGTGCCACCAGGGGGAGCTGTAAAGGAACAGAAGGACTCATGTCATATTTATAGCTCAGAAGTACTCCCAGGTCACGAGGACATGAGTACCAAAGTACTTCCGGCCTGGAGAAAATCCAATTCTCCATATGACCTGGAAGTGCTAGCAAGTCACGTGAGTGAAAGAATAGAAGCACTTCTGGGTCAAGGACTATATAAAGGACTGGTGGAGACCCTTTGTCCTCCTCCTATCGATTCATGCTTGCTTGATGGGAGGTGTGGAGGAGTTATAAAGAGAAAAATGTGTTTATTAATTGTGTTTTGGTGGATGTGGTGCTTAGGGAGCACTGGAAAAGAAGAAGATATTAACCTATGTTCTGTGCATCTATCTGTTGGGTTTAAGGGGCAACAGCAACCCCTAATGTCCACAGCTCATTAAAAAGACAGATTTTTTTAACTAAATACCAGTTGGTAGTGGGGTGTGTTTTGTGAGAAGTGCCAGTATGCACCAATATTCATAGATAGATAGATAGCTTCTGTAAAAGCTACCACATGGAGTGGCACCTAGGAGTCCAAATACATTATGTTTTGGTGCTCCATACAAAAGAACAGTGACGTGCTGGTTATGGCCTTATGTTTTTTATTGTCATTTTATTTTAGTAACATAGTTCATCTGTTGCTGGGAGGTTGAAGGGTAGGGGGTTGGCAGGTGGATGTCCACTGTGACCCCTTAAATTCCACCATGACTGTTGGGCTTGAAGACCCAATATTTGTGGAGTTTATATGTTGTCTGTGTGAATACATACTGTATGTTTTTCTCTGAGTGAATTTTTTAAGCATCCCAAAAATGTTCATTACATGTTAGATGAACCAGCAATGCTAAACTGCCCCAGCTGCATGACCGTATCCTGTGATAGAATGACAAGCCATTCCAATGCAGCCAGGATATGCTTTGGTATGTTAATGGATGGATTTTGAGAACATTTTTACATGTGGCCAAAAATCAAATCAAAATATCTTTGTACAGCAATAACATCCACACCAAAAAAGAGCACAATGCACTTGCCTTCCTTTTCATCACTATTAGCTATTCCAGTTGTGCTTTATTTTTTCATATGGCAAGATGTATGCATATTAATTAGTATCACTGAGTAGTAAGTTAGCTATCCATGATGAAATAATCTCATCCCATGGGACATGAACAGTGTAAAAAGAGTCATCTGGGGCTCCAGAATCACTAAGATTCCCCTGGTGACACACTGCTTTGTCATTAAATGTTAACAGCTTTAAAGAGCCAGTAGACGGTGGTGCTGAATTAGTTAGGAGAAAATTTGATTCAATCAGTTATTCTATTAATCTTCCCAGGGGGTCTAATGGAGGTGTTTAAGTACTTGAAAGGCATAATCTGGTTAAAATGTCACACAGTTCTGTCTAGCAGGGAGTAGAGTGCTGCTCCCCAACTTAAGACATAAAATTGGTGCTCAGAAAAAAGTCACATGGAGAGTCATAGTCCATGATAACTAAAGCTACAGTACAGGGATGACAGCAGTGTAGTCAGATCTGGATGTTAGGGATTGTTGAATCTCAGTGTGCTTCGAAGGTCTTCAGAGGAAATTGTCAAGCCTTTGTGCTCCTTTTACTTTGTGAGATCATCTGTGAATCATTAATATGCTAATTTATTTTTGAAGCAAGTTATCTTTTCTTTGGGATTGGGGGGGAGCAGGGTGCGATTTGAAATATAACCATTCATGTGGGGTGGTTTGAACTTACTCTGGAGAGTTTTGTGGCTGCAAAGAATATGGATGTAACTGAGGTGTTATAATGAAACAGTCCTATAGGAATCTTGTATCAAAGAAAGACAACCATGCTGGCATCAAGGGGGAATCACTTCAAACAAGTATTGCAAGACAGTGGAGGCATTTTCTGTAGAGAGGTATTGTAGAAGCAAACATTCAGGGAGGGCGAGAGGGAGGGAGGACATGGGGAGATGAAAGCATGGCAGAGGTACTGTTAAGACCCTTTTGTAATTATAGAAACAAAGTTAGCCTACAGCTGGCCAGAGGGAGGCTGCAGATATTATACAGATATTACTGAGACATGGTAGCCATGATGCAGAATTTTTTGGCTGTAAAATGGCACCAGGATTGCGTGATGGGGTACCGATCTTTTCATGAATAACCACAAACTTAAATTGCCAGTAGAGGTGACTTGCTGTCACAGGAGATATTGTGGCTCTTTGACAATGTTTGAATTGTAGCATTATCTGTCTTATCCTTTAAGGTACATTACATGACATTTTTAGTCAAAGCCTTCATTTTCATAATCTTAGCATTTCAGAGGCACTCAGTGGTGCACTTCCATGAAGCTGGTCATCTAATGTAACATACTCAGCGACACACTCCAACTAGTCTGCGACTTGCTCTGATAAGACCAAACAGGCTTGACTTTTTCTAGTTGTATGGGTGGGCAGGAGAAGCAGGATCACTGAATTTACAGTACGTTGATGTCAGTGAATGCAGTCTTGCTTTCTCAAGACCTGTGTCAGTCCTCGCACAGTCAGTTAGCTTGTTTTTGTTGTTCACTAAAGTCTAATCTTATATGTTCATTCATTTTCTGTACTCAGAGTTACTAAGAGTTCAGCAGCCCATCAGCCTTGAATGGAATGTCACAAAACCATGGGACACCTTTGTGCACACAGCCATTATCACTAATATGACACCAATATGATATGGGGGCAGTGTTCTTTTTGGTAAATGGCTTCCAAAACCTCTTCATAGACAGGATGTTGAATTAGTGGACTTGCTTCCATCACTTGATATGATGTGTATTTTTAAAAAGACAGCTAGTCTTTGTTATCAATATTTGAAATGTACATATTCAAAAAAATCCAAGAGTGACTGAGCTTGGTTCCATGCAGAAATGTTTGAGAGTGTCCCCTGCCCTGGACTGATGCCCTCTCTTGAGTTGATACTTGCTTTACACAAGATGATCCAGGAATAGGCTTGTAGTGGTCTGGTACCACTAAGATTCGCACTGTCAAAGAGAGGGTGATTTATTTATTTTTTTTGTGGAAATTCCAGGGATGCACCCAGCCTTGGCCCGACCCACACACATTCAGAAGCAGAGACAAAAAACAACAGATAATAAAATAATTAAAGAATTTATTAATCATTAACAAATTAAATATAACTACATGTTAAATAATCTTACCCCAGTCCCCTTACAGCAATGTACAAACAAACCACAACAATAAACACTCAAGACAATGTCCTTATACAGTCCAATACAGCAGGAGCAGGTTAAATGATATGGTGTGGAGATGAGAATCCCAAGAACAGCTTACATAGAAATTAATGAAACAGTCCTACTGGAAGTCCTGAGCATTGAGGGATAAGATTTCCAGGAGTGCTCCTTTTGAAGACGCACAGCAATTAATCCACCACTATAACATGACAGGCAGGCACGAGAAAGCCCATTCATCTAATGTGAAACGATCCAGGGCACAATTGACTTTTCAGACAACACATTGGACAGGATACATGAAATACCGATCCCCCTTTGGCTCCATCAGGTCTCTCTTTTAAACTTTCCTGCTGGCCTCTTTCATCGTCAGCAACCCCTATTTCCATTCCCGTCATCACCCACTTGGGCTGCTGGGAAGTGAAGTTCTCCCCATGGTAGCACTGCTATAGGCTTTAGGATCAATGAACTCATGTTGCTATAAGAATGTGGAAAAGTAAATATAGCTGGACAGATGAAATTAAAGCAACACTGAAACCTCCCTTTCACATAAGGATATTTCTTAATATTTAAGAGAGCTCATTGGGTCTCCTAGTTGAATATAAAAAATATCTGGGGACCCAGCCAGGCTGTTTGTTCACTGGTGGGCAGATTGGAAACAAAAAATGTTACCTGACATAAGAACCAAGAGGAGTCTGTCCCTTGTAATCATTGTGTGACTCTGTACAAATAATTTAACCTGCCAGTATTTCCATTGGAAAAAGATGAAGTATGCATAAATAACTGTAATGTAATATATTTCCCAAATAAATTGCAATTTGTACATCTACTGATATATTTGCTTGCGAATTTAAACACTAATACATTGAAGTCAATGATTTCACTTTAACTCCACATTCCATTATAATTCTAATTTTGAGGTAAGGTAGTTAATTCAGATCAGGAAAACAGAAGTTTCAAGGTAAAGAAGACAGAAGGTTTGAGGTGAGATAATTCTACTCACTGATCATGGCACTGCAGAGTGGAAATGTGTTGATTAGCACATGCGAGTAAGAATTTCACTGTCCTGTGTAATGGTGAGAATAAAGACCCTCTAAACCTATTAGAGTGGAAGGAATTTATTGACATAATCAGGTTTATGATTTTTGTTCAATGTATTTATTCCAGGTGTTCCTTGGCCTTGAAAAATTATTGACAAATATCTGCTGGGGTTTTGAAGGTCAATAACTTTATTGGAAATATTTATTTTTTGTTCTGAGTATTTTAACAGTAATATATATGATTCCGGTTCTCCCATGGTGCTTTGTTTTTCTAATGGGCGCCACCTTTCTGGGACAGTTTTGTTTGAAAGTGCTATGCCATTTTGTTGTGTGTGATGCATGAAGTCTTTAATGAGATGGTGTGAAAGTCAGGTTCTTAAACTTCCGTATCATCCAAGATTTGGATTCACGAATGAATAAACTTTAGTGTTTTACTTATTATTAGTTTGAGTTACTGGTTATGACATCCTTCTCTGCCTTGTGACTATGGTGTACACCTTGCATGTTTTTTTTTTTGGTTTACAACTTACCCTTCTGTTCTTTGACCACGGTTCTGGCTACATGTCTTGATTTTTGTTTATGTAAATGTAGTTTGCCTGGTTACAACCCTGCTTGAAGTCTGATCTGTCCATTTTATCTCCTGATTCCATTCTGTCTCTCTCAAAGATGCTGTCACCCTGTGCAAGCAGTACATTTATATAGCAATGAATACAAAGTAGCAACCAACCCTAGAAAAAGCTCAAGTGTACTGCTGAGTACGCTTGCACACCCTAAAATAGTCAAACAAGTAAAAATTTAAAATAGTTCAGTTAAATGTCAAAAACTCAGGACAGGCACAGGCAAGTTTAGAAAGCAGGACAGTCATGGAATTTTGGCTATATACATACAGTAAGTAGCAACATATAGCTGAATATACTGCTTATTTACCAAATATTGCTCTGGGTGAGTGCACTGTCTAATTGACTTTGCCAAGCGACAATAAATGTATTTGAGGAAAGGTTGTGAACCTGATTGAGATGTGACAATACCCTGTCCTCAGGGAGTGACCTCTAGACACCATTTTTACAGAAAATGTGCTTGTCGAGATATCCAAAAACCTGAAAACCATTAACTGGTAGGAAACAATTTATAAAAATAAAGTGTATTGCACAGGATATAACATTCTGCAAACAAGAATTATTTATAAAATACCATGGATACTAACTTCTGAAATAAACCTCTTTTCTCATCATAGATCTATAATTGTGTGAAAATAGTAACCTATAATGCTTCCAGAATAGAGAGTCAGGTTTTGG
The DNA here is from genome assembly GCF_016835505.1 of Polypterus senegalus. Classification (NCBI taxonomy): domain Eukaryota; kingdom Metazoa; phylum Chordata; class Cladistia; order Polypteriformes; family Polypteridae; genus Polypterus; species Polypterus senegalus. The sequence continues at coordinate 275,253,384 of NC_053155.1, forward strand.
TGTTAAACACAGGTGAAGCTATAGATTTTTTTGTTATTACTCTGATGAATGGACATTATCAGGGTTCATCAGTTCAATATGAGAGACACTTCCTAAGCATACAAGTTGGGTTTAGGAGGACTGTAATCTATCTATGTTTACCCCCCGTTATAACCTCCAGGCTCAGAAGCAGTTGGATGTTTTATTGCTTTCTAAATAACATGTATTACTTGAGAATACACACAGGAAGACACTAATTTGAAAGTTTCCTCAACATTTCCAGGCACATGGAAAGCTAATGCATGAAATTGCTGTTCTTCATGTTTCAAGTTTGAATGTGTTTCTTTCAAGAATGACAACAGTCACAGACTAAGAAAGTTTACAACAGATGAGTCACCAGAAATGACTGTGCATGTTTTAGGTCCCCACAACTAAAAATGTCTTCAATAGTATGCCACAGAAGAGTGACCACTAGGTTGTGTTCTAAATAGGTTGTTAATGTGAGTTCTTCAACTAAATATGTCATATTTAGCATCAATGCTAAGCATCTGTCAGAATGACTCTCAAATCCGCTGTAATTGATACACCTAACAATGCACATATACTGGACAATTACAACTATAATTTGTTTCTAGACTGTTTTCAACAGCTCTTGACTTTGTCTAAAATTAGATGTTTGAGAATTAAGAATAATATTTTTTTTTCCTAAATGATTTTGGTTCAGCTGGTGCTTTCCTGCTGGTTGGTATTCTGTCTTTACTTGAGCTGTGACTACCACAGTTGGATTTGCCAACACCTTGCTGCTATGGTTCACTTTCATATTGTCCCATGTCTGCTTGTGTCTGACTGTATATATTTTAAAATAAATGTTTTTTATTTGTTGGATGGTAATAAATTGTCAGAATTTTGGATTGGAATTCTGATCCATTTCAATCTCTTACTATTGGGTTTGTGATCTTTATGTAATACTAGAAAAAGATATCTTTTATGTCTGATGTGCCCTAATTTTTCTCTTGATTTTAGGTTTCTCTCTTGGTTCATTTGCTTTCATTTTGACAGGGTTTACTTTTTGTCTTCCTTGTGGTGAGTCTCATTTTTCATATATCAGTTATATCATTTATATTTATACAGTATCATGGACCAGGCCAGCTAGCCTATAATATGTATAAGGCATTAATACAGTATATACACAGTAGAACTGAGATTACCTGCACCCACATTATCCGAGATGAACATGTAAGTGTAATGAACTACTTTTCAATAATTAATAAAAAGCTTTGTTGTGAATACTGTGCCAAGCACGTAAATGCCATGCTTTTAACCTTAACTGTCCCGAGTGAGCAGTCGAGAAGCTGGTGACTATGGGAGTGTGGGTGTGACTCACTGACTCCTCTCCAACTGCACCCCTCAGCTTTGTCATTAGGTCGCCAGTGTTGAACGTGTGCACATGTTCTACTGTTTCATTCACTTAGGATTTTTTGTTTATAAGATGACTACATGGAAAATCCACACACTTATTGTCTAGATGCCATTGAAACAGCATTCTGTATATTAAACAGAAAGAAGATGCTACACCTGCTAACATTTTCATACTACTGTGAATGTATATAAGTAAATATATATTGTAATAAGTAGAGACATGAGGCGTGGAAAGGTTTGGGGCAGCCACCCGTTTAATGCGGTATCCTGGCTGCAAAAGTATTTGAGGCATTGTATAACAGTTTACACAACAGAGTCCAAAACAGAACTGCCTGCCAGAGCAAAGGCAGTGGGCTTTATAGTACAGAGGGCGGAAGTGATGTCGTCCTCTGGGCCGGAACTGGAAGTGACATCATCCTTGGGGCCGGAACCGGAAGTGACCTCATCCTTGGGGCCGGAACCGGAAGTGATGTGTCCTTCCTGGAAATGGCGGCTCCTGGTGGGATTTCCCGGGTAAGACCTGCAGAGAGCTCAGAAAGAGCGTCAGCGTACCCTGCTCCCCCCTGGGCAGATGTATAATCAGTATTTTCTAAGCCCTTCAGCTGCCCCCCATGCACACGTGTGTGACAATATGTAAGGTATATATGTATTTATATATGTATACTGTACATAGTTATCTCAGAGAATTTAAGGAATGATGTATCCAAATTACTTCTTAGGGTATTCAATAGCTTCGTGTTTAGAGCTCGCCACATTCAGTTGCTGCTTCTTGTCACCAAACATTTAATCAGAAGCGCAACCTTCTCATCTTTATATATGCTTGCTACTTTGTGAAAAAAAAAATGTTCTGACATGATCTCCGATTTTCATTTTAAACAAGCATAGATGTTGAGAACAATTCCATTTGCTAAGTTGACCTAAGACTGGAGTTGTTCCATTTTGTACACAACAGGTAGTTTGAGTTGAATGTTCTTAAGCTGCTAGAAGCTAATTTTTGGGGAAATTTTAAAAAGAATAATTAGGCAGGCCTGGTTAGGACACACCAAATATACTACAGCAATCAAAACCAAAATTAACAAGCAGAAATTGTGAAATATTTAAACAGGCAAGGATCTTAAACCAAATACAAAACATATAAAACAAATGAATTTGTGTAAGAAGCTAATCTTTTTTCTTTGAATAATAAAGAGCAAATGTCAGATAAATGTATTTTTTTCTTTTCTGGCTGATACATGACCGTTGAAACTTCACTTGGAATCAACCTATGTTGTTTTGTTTAATTTTGGATGTGCTTGTTTTGTTATTTTAATTGTTGTTTATTTGAAAAGTTATTTTGTGACATTATCACATTTTTTTCCGATATATTCCACCACTGTCTTGTGAGTTTGTTGCATGGACATGGCCAATTTGTTTGTAGGAATGATCCCTGCTGCCAGTCACAGGGTCTGTAATGTCATCACAGCTCCCTTTTTTAAGATGTAGTAGTTTGTCTGAACATTGTATAAAAGGACCAATAAATAAACAAAGACTAGTCCTATTTAGAGAAGGCTAAGTGATCGGTGTTGGGTATAATGAATACTGGAGTGTCCAGTGATTTAAGTTTAAGTTTTTAAAGCTAAAGCAATGACAAGAAAATAGAAAGAGTCAATGGGTCTGAAAAATACATGAGTTTGTTACTGGAAATCTTACAGTCAAAGCAAAGAAACAAAAATCATAGTCAAGAACAATGTTCCCTCTAAGGAGTAGCATATAGTGAGCAAAAAACATTGTTTATGAGCGACATTTTGTTTAAGCCAAAAATTTATGAGCACCAATTTTCGCGATAAGTACAAGCAACGCCGTTGGAATGAGCGATCGTGCGGGAAGAATTCGAGTGAGCGATCGCTCACGCGCTCAGCTTAGAGAGAACATTGGTCAAGAAAAGTGGGAAAATGGCCATAGTCTGATGATACTACTTTCCTCTAAATATCGCTAAAGTTTTATTGTTTCTTTTACGATTTACAATAATTGAATAAAGAGCTGCAGTGTGCTGGTGGAGAATGGCTTGACATTTCACTTCAATTCCATGTCACGAGACCAAAAAAGTGGAGAGACACCATAAACAACAGGGCCACTATTGTAACAGAAACCACACAATGGTGGCAAACATGGCGAAACCCATACAAAATGCTCTGTGAAGATGATGCCAACATGATGATAAAGCAAAATAAAAAATACACTAGAACATTAAAAATATAAGATACATTTCTTGGGTATCAAAAAGAAGATTCATAACATTGGGACTTTCTCCTTTCTTTTTGAATAGTTATTTTGTTTCAATTTTGATGATCCATACTTTTGAGTTAAATGCTGTTAAATGCCTGCCTCACAAATTATTATTCTTTTGATTTCTTCCTTGAGAACTTTCCTTGTCTTCTCAAGTATTATGCAGAAGTCTGTTGTACTTGCAAAATTTGTCCTGCATTCATAAAAATGAGGCCATGTACACACCTGTGTACACACCTGTGCATGTGCCACTGTGCTCAAACAAAAGTAATTGCTTCAATGGTAAAACACTACATAAAAACATAAAATAATTACTTAAACCAAGACATAAAACATTTGACTCAGTACAGTTGTAAATTAAATCAAAATTACTTTCACACATTTCTTTTTATAAATGCTGTTCTAATTTTTGTTTTAATGGTATGCATTTCATGTGATTGAAACACATTGTAAAGTTAATTTAAAGAAAAAATAATGAGTTTGCCAGTATGTAATAGCATCTTTTCAGCTTTAATAATCACTTTCCATTACTAATGAAATGTTGTTTTGAGGTGATACCCTGACACCGGTACCAGGTGTTGTGATATACAGTATCTCACAAGTGGCCAAGGTTGTGTGAGGCCTTCATAAACGCCCAGGGATGCAGGCCAGAATCCAACTACCTTACCCAGAGGAGGTGCACCAAAAGGCAGCCTAGCTTCCACTCAAGTGGCTGGCTTTGGCCTATACCGGGCAAAAATGCATTTCACTCTCAAAGTTCAAAATTATGAATTCTATTCTGTAATATCCCAAAATACATTAAATGCCCCACAAGGATGAGAATCATCTACCCTGGCATCTACACAGCAAGGTCAAAGGAAATCTTGATAAAGGAGTTTGTATTGAACAAAAAGGATAAATACAACAAAAAGGTTCAAAATAGTAAACAATTACCAAAAAAGGACTAGCCTAAAACACAGTCCAATGCAAATGAGTTCCAAACAGAAATCCATAAGAATTATTCAAGAAAAAGTAGCAAAAAGTCAAGAACCAGAGCAAAACAAACAAAAAAAAAAAACGATATTCAGAAGAAACACCATTTGAATTTTGCATTCAAATGACCAGTACTGATCTTCAGTTTCCAGGTTGACTTTATAGGGCTGGGGGTAGTCCTAAACTGTGATGGACAGGTGGTCTCACCTTCTTGGGGATCCACTACAAAATACAAGGAACATAAGAAAATGGCAAGACACATGTAGATACTAAATATTAACCAAGTAGAATAAAATTAACATTTAATACATAATAAAACAAATAAGTTCACATAACTATATTATAAAAAATGAATGATAAAAAAAAATCAAAGAAGATAAAAGATTCACTTTAAACATGAGCCCTTGCTTGACCATAACACCAGGTAGATGTTTCTGCTATGTTGAAGGCACCTTCCCTGACCTTTCCTTTTGTCTGCTATTTACCTCAACCCCTGCTATCTGTGTCTGCTATGCAACACTAAATATGGATCAGTCTTATGACAGGATGTCCATGATGAAACTATTCTTCTGGTCAAAAATGGGACTGAAACAAAAGTTTCTTAAGCAAGAGATTTGCGGGTACATACTTCTTTGTTTTTCTCCAGACTGTCAGTCCAGGACCCAGAAAAGGAGACTTCCTGTCACCACCTTAACATTCATCCATTCAGGCTCCTGCAACATACAAACCCCCTCACTTTCCAGTTTCACTGTCTAATGTCTGTATGTCAAGTCAACAGAACAAGAGGGCTGCAGAAGGCCATACTGGTGCAAGTCTGTGAGCACTTTCACCTTCATTCATCTATCCATCCACCTATCCATTTTCTACCACTTATCTGCATCCAGGCTGCAGGGGCCCAGAGGTCCCTTTTCCCTGCCACCTCCTCCAGCAACTCTGGGGGGATACCAAGGCATTCTCATGCCATCTGAGAGATGTAATCTTCCTAGTGTGTCCTGGGTCTGCTCCGATATCTCATTTCTGATGCTTATATCTTTAGTCTGTGAAAACAGTTGACTACTCTGTAGACAAGCAACAAGGATTTGAACTTAATAAATGCTTCTATAGAGAGTCAGTTTAGTGATCTGAAAAGAGGTGTAACATGTGCCCACCATAGCTGGTTTAACACCAGATGTGCCACTGTATTGGGAATCATCTGTAGCAGCTTTATGACACATATTGGTATGGTTGCCAGTGGAGAGTTACAGTAGTCCATTCATCACAAGACCAAAGCATGAACCAGGAGATGTGCTACATACTGTCTGATCTTTGATATGTTGTATTGTATAGAGTGAACCTGCCAGATGTAGATACAGTAGTGACAAGGTCTGTGAAAGACAGCTGGTCATTGATCAACACCAAAATGTAGTGTACAGACATGTTGGCTGTTAATGATAATAAGTAGAGGTGAACAGAGATGGGGTGCTGAATAGATGGACGAGCTGGGATAACAAGTAAGGTTAAGCTGGAATAGATTTTCGCTGATACTCTGTAGTCCTTTGGAGGAAATGTCTGATAGAGATGTTTATCAGTATAACAGGGCAAACCACAGGACTGGATAATAGGGCCTATGTGAGGAAGTATATAGAGAGACAAGAAGAGGACCCAGCACTGATCCTTGAGGTACCCCCCTTCTTGGCTTATGCAAGCTTGACATCTCTTTTCGCCAGAACACACGGTAGGATCTGCCCAAGAGGTAGAATTCAAGCCACCTGACGTCATTCCAAGTGATGACAAAGCCAGAGAGAGTGGCAAGAAGGATCTGATGATGTGATAATGAGAATGACAGGAGTAACCATTGTAATTACTACTCCATCATACACTGATTTTCAGTGTGAAAAAACATTTAACAGGCAAAATCCTTCCCCCCAGTTTCCCCCCAGCTCGCACTCTCTTCTTGTCTATTTAGCTTAATGTGGGACAAGAAAACTGGATCCTTTTATGTGGATTTTGATATTTGTATTTTTAGATTGCCACCCTAAACTGTTTTCAGCAAAAGGTTATTTTAGGTTATTTTACTGCTAAGGAGTGTATGCAGTATTTTGTTCATATTTCTGTAAATGGTTACTGAAAAGGCACTAATAACAGAAAAGTGAAGCTGAGGTGAAGTCTATGCCCCCGAATCAGGTCCACATCTCCATCGATAGTAAACAAATAAAAGCCTCTGCTTCAATCACATTCTACTGCCATCTCTTTTTCTTTATTTTTGTTACTATGACACAATTAGTTAGAGTGCTGCTTGAATAAAAGAACAAAAAAGGCAGATTTTACATGAACCAGTAAGCAAGTTTAATTAGCAGTTATTAAAAGAAAGCGAACATAATAAGAGTGTGAAATAGTCAATTTATTCACTTTGTTCTCGCGTGTTGAAAATGACAAATGATGAATAACACAACAAAAGGAAATACTTCCATGCCATGATCAACTGTAATTTTCAACACCAATATGTTATAATAAAAACAAAAGGCACTAATTTTGCTAGACTGACTCATTAATTTAAAGTTATGTAAAAAGAATTAAAAGAAGTAGATTCAATAAAAATCCACCCACATCTCGTTTCCTCCCCTTGCCTGAATAGGGAGTTGGACTGGTGGACCAAAGCCTTTAGTGTGGGAGCAGCAGGGGGTATTTAATTTTCCTAAGTCTTCATGCACAGATTTTTTTTTAAATAACATCTTGAAAGGTTACAGTATATTAATTATATTAATTAAAGCTTCCTGTTACATGGTTTGAATTTTTTAATTTTCTGTCACCTACACAGTCAAGTATTGCATCTTTAACATTTATTACCATAATAACCTGAGATGTCTTAAAAATAACAAAACAAAACGAAAAAAATCCAGGAGGAATGGGAAAAAAACAGATTATGGAAATACAGCAGTAAATTGTTAAATGTCACTGATAGAGAACGGTGATAGCATATCCCAGTGATAATCTCATCAAGTCCCAAAAGTGTCACAATGTGCATACATTTTAGCCTCACCTGCCACTACATATCGTCTGATGACAGCAGTTACTTGACCATCAGCTGAGCCTCATTTGAGTTCTATTCAATTCATTTTCCATTCACAAGTCTATAAGTTCAAAATACTGCACCCATTAACAATTTCCCTTTCTGAAGTATATAATCCAGTTTTAGAGGTGTGGAAATACAGTCTATCCCAAAAATACTGTGTGCAAGGTCATCTCACAACCTGAACCTCCAATCCTCACAGTCGTATTAGGCTTATTTAGAGTTGACGGTTAACTTAACAGGCATGTCATTGAGTCATGGGAGGAAAAATTGACTTCCTGGCCATATTGACACTGGAAAAACATGCAAATAACACCCAAAAACTTATCAGGACATGATTTGAACACAGCAGCAGCAGAATTGTTCATTCATAACATCTGTTAATCTTTTTTCAAGTCTTTTTTAGCCACTTCAGTTCACAGTGGTAAAGCAAATTTTGGTAAATTTCTCATTAAAGACAGGGGCGATTGATCATTAGACCATTGGTGGGCACATTTAAGCATAAAGTGATGTCAGGTTGATTTCGTTTTTTGGCTTAGTCTAAAGTATATTTTATATAGTACTGTAGATTTAAGATGTGTGAGGGTAAACTGGAGCTTCTGAAGAATAAACCTCAAATACAGAAGGAGAACATACAAACCCACATAGGTGGAGATCAGCTTAGGTTTTAAATGGTGTGGTGGATCTTAAAATATGGATTGCCGCTGTTGGGCTGCATAAGGGCATAACACACCTTTGTATTTAATCAGAATGGGTCATATATGGTTTGTGAAGTCTCACAAGATGGGTTGCTGCAGGATGTTTAAGCAATTGACATTACTCCATTATGACTGTCATTGTCAGTTCTCTAAGGGGTGGTCACATGGGTCTCAAAGACATTAAGAAGGGCCAGACTGCATGTTTGAGGCAGTATTTATAATGCACTGTAATGAAATAAATTCACTCCAACAAACACCACAAAGAGTTGGGTAATTGCCCTGTATAATGTCCTTTGGACTAGACAAAAAATGAGTGAAAAAATGTATCAGAAACCAGAGCATTTGACATCCTATCTATCTATCTATCTATCTATCTATCTATCTATCTATCTATCTATCTATCTATCTATCTATCTATCATACAGTGGTTACATGAGGATTTATATACAAAATGGTGGTAGGAAGTGATTTGACATCAATGCAGACAAACAGAAGTGACGTTATCACGGAGGAGCCAGAAGTGACATCATTATTAGGAGTCGGAAGTGATGTCATCATGGAAGAGATGGAAAAAAAGTGATGTCATTATTAGGAGCCGGAAGTGACATCATCTATGGTATTTGGAGACGGGATTGTTGTGTAGTGGCCATTTTGTGTGACCGGAAGTGCTGAAGGTAAGTGTATGAAATTATTATTTTTCTTCTTTAGCTCTGTGGAAAGAGAGAGAGAGGCATTAGTACTCATAATCAACCCCTTGTTTTGTGTTGTATCACTCACCTTAGGGCTTGTTGGCTGCCTCCTAAGCACACGTGTGTGACACCACAGAAATGACTTTAACAGCAAACTAGTTATTAAAGTTACTCAAAGTGCTAATGAAAGTAAACAGCATTACATTCTCAAATCTGATTAATCCAGTGCATGGTCAGGGGAAGACAGAATCTAATCACTGTTCAAAAGTATGAAACAGCCCTGAATAGGATATCAGCATTTTTTTTTATACAAATTCTCATATTTGGAATTTTTTTGTTATTGCCTAGCCCTTTGGCATCAGAGCGCAGGGTCAGCCATTGTACAGCCCCCCTGAAGCAATTAAAGGTTAAGGGCCTTGCTCAAGGGCACAGCAGAGAAGGATCTCTTTTGGCAGTGACGGGGATTCGAACCGGCAACCTTTGGGATACCAGTGTAGATCCTTAGCCTCAGAGCCACCACTCCGCCATATCGCAGCAGCCTCTTCAGTTCTTCCTTGATTCTAGTTTTATTGGCTTATATGTGCACTGAGGCTCTCTCACCTGATCATTTTGCTTTGTTTACCTGTTACTCGCCTCATATTTTCAACAAACTAGCCTAACAAACCTCAACTGGATGTTGTTTTAACTTGAGATTAGTTTGGTGTATTTTATCTTGTTTCCATCTTTATAACACGAGCCCTTATTTTTTAATCCTTCAACTCTGAAGTGAGACAGAATTCTCTGTAATAGAAGTAGCTGTTATCATGTTGAATTCTGAAGGCTGCAGTTAGGTCATGTACAGCAAATCATCTCTGGGTTTGATCCTGTATGCCACAGGGCTGCAGGGAGCCAGTGATTCTAAGCTAGTTGAAAATCAAGTCCAGCGCTGAGAGCTCGTCTCAAAGTACAGACTATTGATGTTAGTGAAAAACATAGCAGGAGCACAGATTACTCAACCTTGAGCAATATGACTGGCAGCTTGATTACTTGACTCTGTAGTCGTATATTTTTTGGATTGCATTAGGAGACTATAGCAAGGATCTAAGCTGTATTACTTCATCTAGCAAGGACAAATGAGGAAACAATCTCTACTGACTAACTTTATACTGCATGAAAGGTAATGTTGATGCATTATGTAGCAGTCAATTCTTCAAAGTACAGCATAACAGAAAATCCGCTTCTCCCTAACCTGTTGTAATGCAGATATTAGGGATCCCATCATTCTAATGGTGAAATTATTGCAAGATTGAGGTATGCTGCTCAGCAACTGACTCCCAAGAAACAACCTCACAATTTTACTACTTTGAAGGATGTTGAACCTGAACGGTAGATACTTAACATGACTCATAGTTAATATCATGAATGACTAGTTATTATGTAGCAGATACTTCCAGTATAAAACGTTTGGCACTGAAGGTCAAAAATATGTAAATGAAGTCCTGCAGGAAGCCACAATTTTAATAGTTTTTGAAGACTACACCATACTTCAAACTTGGCACTTTCAAGAACTATTACTTTCTTCTCATGAGTTTAGCACACCAAAGTAGGCAAAAATCAAAACAAAACATATAAGAAAATATGGTACTGTGTCATCTATATTCTAGCAGCGACATGCACACAAATCAGAACCGTTTGGTGCCTAATATCTAACAGGTTCTGGGGCTAACCTAAAAGCTGAAAATTGGGATAATTTCAGGTCCACAAATTTCACAGAAGGCCTGAATGTCCATCTTGGATGTGAAAACTCAAAGTAGGCCTCAGAACTCAAAGCAGACTGTCCTTGAAACAGATGAAAGTGCAGGCCTATAAATTGCAAAATGGGAGAGAGGAACCATAAACCCCTAACCCATCATGACAAAATAATAATCTTTATAATAAAGTTTAATAAAAAAATGTGCAATGCAAAACGTTGTCTCCTAAAAGGTAACTGGAAAATGAAAAAAAACAAATTCAAGAACCAAAATCAATGCAAAGAAATACAAACAAAATGTCCATAAACTAAAGAATCAGAAATCACAAATTTACAAATCTTTTCAAGCAGAAATACACAATGGGGAGCTGGAACTCACAAGCAGGAGGTAATGCATTAGTAATAGATTGAGGCACCTCAGACTTTATATAGTCCTCACATCTAAAATGTCAGGGCTCCGTACCCTTGGGCTCAACATATAAAAAACGAGAAAGATAACTAACAGAAATAACATACATAACAAATATAGAGCAGCTTAAAAACCAAAACTTATTACAGTATATGAAAGTAAAATATCACAAAAATTAACAGTATATTCACATAGAATAATAACCAAAAACAATCAACAACAAGTAATGCAACTAAACAAAAGAAAACAGCCTGCACAACCATAACACAAATAAAATAATTAGCAACATTAAGACAAACCTGCAAGGGCCTTCTTCTCTAGCCTTACATTATGTTAGTATGTGTCTGCATATGTAAATGAAACACCAGAAAGCAGAAACCTGAACTAAGAAAAGGAAAAACATCCTGAAGAATAAAGCAAATGAAAAAAGGCTGTAAGAAGATGACATCTGTCTATCTAATAAACAAATTTCCTCAATGTCCAGAAAATTACAGCTGTGATATCACACATAAATACATACTCTGCACCTAGCTGGGAACAAGCACGGTTGTAATTCACACTGTCTGCAGACAAAATGGTGGTGACATGATACCTACCATCTTGTAAATATGGAAGATGGCAAATAAGAATCATTCAGCAAAATGCTAATGTTTTTAATGGTTATTTGGTAATTTCATTTGTCATTTTTTTTTTAAAAATGTTTCTTTTTACGTATGTCATCATTCAGGGTCATGCAGGAATGGAGGGCTTAGGGAGAGCTCAGACTGACATCACATTGGGGTGCTCTTCTGTTAGTTTATAAGCTGCCCAACTTGGGAGTGTATCTTAGCTATTCTGAGATTTGCTGGTTCATGTTTCTGGCTAATGGTCTCTGCCACAAATTGAGACAACCACTCTGTACTTTATCTTGCCCTTTTTATTATAAATTTACCTTCTGAAACAAAATTATTATTTGTTCACTGTTAAAATCAGTAATCCATATTGGATGGAAAGCAGTAACTAGTACTATTAGACTAAACACTGGAAAAAAAATCATTGAATTTAATACCTTTGCACTAAATTTGATTATTTTTATTTTTAGCAAATAAGAGCAGTGAGACTGAATATTTTGACTGATGAAATAGCAAGTAACTGCTGACAATGGCAGATTGTCTGTTGTTTGAAAATGCAGTGAATGTGAATTTCTGGAAAGAAAGTGTTCACAGATCATGATGATCTTTTAGAGTGCAGCCCTGAATAGCTGTTATTGATTACCAGTTTGAGTGATTCATCTGAGTCTGTTGAATCCATCATGGAAAAAATTCAAAACAGGTGACAGGCTTTCTCAGTGCATGGGCAAGGACTAGCCAAAACATTCTGTATGGCCACAGGGATTCTCCAATAAGACGCTGAAAAAAAGTCTACAATCTACCAACACTGCATGAGCTGTGTGGTTCTAAGTGTTCTATGTTACATTGCATTACAGATAGCAAATTATGAAAACAATTTCAATTGTGGGCCACAGGCAATAGAAATCACTACCATTAAACAGTTCAAGAAGATGGACAACCTCAACAGCAGCATGTAGTACAAGTGGCAATGATAGTGGTTCAAATACTCTGGGTAGAACAGGGATTGTATCTCACTACACTTACACAAGTAAAGCTATTTTGTCAACTCTGGCTTCCTTCTACCAATTACAAATATGCTATTGTTATTGTTGTTGTGTAAATAGAAGTATGTTGTAAGAATGAGAGATTTAACTTCTCCATTCCAGGCATGGCAAATTAATGCAGGTAATGGGGTGTAAGATCTCTATTTCACCATCTGGCTGGGATGCCAAAAGTATAAAGAGATCCAAACAATTTATGAACAAGATTTATAAATTGGCCAAAGTTTACATTAACACTTTTACTTCCACTGTTGTGATTCGAAAAAAGGCCCCATACTTTCATAAATAACCCAGACACTGTTGTTGAATTAAACAAAATAACACCATTTATTTATAACATAAAGATAATAGAAGGATATATCTATATCTATATCTCTCTTATGAACGATAGGGGCGCCTCGCCCCTTGACCCCTGTCCACGACTCCAGACACCAGGTAAAAGTCCTCAAGTTGACTTTATTTTCTTGCCACAGTGTACAAAGCACACTCTCCTCCACAATACTCATTAACAACAATAATACAACAATATATCTATATCTCCCACAGTCCTTTATACCTCCTGACCCGGAAGTGTTTCTGCCCAATATATATATAAATCGTCCCTTTCTTCAATAGATAGATAGACAAAAGACAATAACAAACTGCAAAAAACATAAAATTGGGAAATCTTGGTTTAATGTTTTCTCTCTTATAGAAAGAGGCACATAACTTATGAACTCTGATTTTTTAATTCATGTGGTTAAGTTTTTCTGCTGGTTGTGAAGCTTCTGTTGTCTGCAAGTGGCATTCATTTCCTCATAGCAGTTAGCCTCTGCTCTAGATTATTATCAGCCCTCACACAGAGCTGTGTTTTGTGTGTGTGTGTGAGAGAGAGAAAGCATGTGAGTGCATGCATGAGAAATGCTTGTGCCCTTTTTGACTGGGTTTAGAAAGAAACTTATAATACAGTACTAGAACTTATCCTTCTCAAGGTTATTAACTTTTAGTTACATTTACATGAATACCATTATATATCATCTGACTTTGTGCCATATATTAAATTCTACTTCATACGTCTCTGAATCAAAGTAATTTGTACTTGTGGTTTGAGGTGAAATTGCTTTAATCCTTTCCTGGTCAACTTTCTCCAGATATGTGGAAGGATTTTTGATGCACTTCCTTTTCCTTGTTCAGGAAGTCTTCTTCTTCGCCTTTGGTTGCACATTCTGGTTGAGGGTGGTACTACAGTTTCTACACACCATGTGCTGGCAAAATGCAGGATGTTAGCAAAGTTACACCTGCTAGGTCAGCTGGTGATCAATCAGCGACCATTGTTAGCAAGGCAAACATATTGTGTATGTATGTATGGTCTTGCTCACACAAGCTTGTATACTTGCTATTCCTCAGCAAAGACGGACTAATTTTAGCCTTACCCAAACTGCAAAACAGACACGTAATATCATCATTTCAATCCAGTACAGTTGCCCTCTGGAGTAAAGGAACTGCTTCAACATCTGGCAGCAAAACTGCCTAGATGACTGATGAGAGTACCATGCAGACCACAGTCTTGTGATCTTAAATCACAGGCTGTTGTTTATCCCACCTGTTATTATTATTATTACTATTGTCATATTAATTTAGTCTTGATACAAACCTTAAATTACTTGATAACCAAAAAAGAAGGTGTATAATTAGACCAAGAGATAAAACCAGATCCTGTATCATAGCATCTGTAATAGTAGCTTAATTCAAATTAAAACAAAAAAGTATCACTAGTTGTGAAATATCTACTGTATGCAGTTTTACATGGTGCTTATTAAACATTCGCTCTCTTGGACATAAAGCTGCTTTGGTAAATTATATTATGTTAAGTACAAAATATGATTGGTGTCTTCTCACTGAAACCTGGCTTCATAAATCTGTCAATGTTCTCCTAGCTGAGGTGTTACCAGAAGGATACACATTCCTTTATAAATCTAGAGACACTGGTCAAGGAGAAGGCCTTGGAATAATTCTTTGTAATAAAATGCAAATCGCTTCTGAAAGTTTCTGAAAGCGACGTCACATCCTTTGAGGCACTCATTTTAAATATTAAAAAAGATTCAGTGTACAGACCATGAGGACCATATTTATTGTTCATGACTGAATTTGGCTACCTTTTATCTGATTTGGCTATAAATTATGATAGCATAGTGTAGATGAGGGATTTTAATGTACACACTGATGTGGAAACTGACACTTTTAGCAAATGCTTTACTTATTTGTTAAATTCTGTAGGATTTTGTCAGATTGTCAAAGGTCCAACTCATAATCATAACCTTACATTAGGTTTAATTCTTACTCACAGAGCTGAAATTCATAATTTAAATATTACTCCATTTAATAAGTTATGATAACTTCTTAATTACATTTGTCTTGGTTCTGTCCTTACCAATACATTAAAAAAATCAAACAAAGACAGTACAACATCTAGATTGTAATTCTGCTTCAGAATTTATAGATATTTTGAGTAAGTCAAGTGTAATTGTGGAAAACAATTTATCATCTTCTTCCATATCTTTCTGTCCTTTGCATCTTGTTCTGTTACACCTCATCACCTGCATGTCCTCTCTCACAACATTCATAAACCTTTGCTTAGGCCTTCCTCTTTTCCTCTTTCCTGGCAGCTCTATCCTTAGCATCCTACTCCCAATATACCCAGCATCTCTCCTATGCACATGTCCAAATCAATGCAATCTCGCCTCTCTGACTTTGTCTCCCAACCGTTGAACTTGAGCTAACCCTCTAATGTCCTCATTTCTAATCCTATCCATCCTTGTCACACTCAGTGCAAATCTTAGAATCTTTAACTCTGCCACCTAACATAGCTGGTCTCACTACCTTCCTGTAGACCTTCCCTTTCACTCTTGCTGATACCCGTCTGTCACAAATAACTTCTCACACTCTTCTCCACCCATTCCACCCTGCCTGCACTCTCTTTTTCACCTCTCTTCCACAATCTCCATTACTCTGTACTGTTGATCCCAAGTATTTAAACTCATCCACCTTTGCCAGCTCTACTCCTTGCATCCTCACCATTCCACTGACCTCCCTCTCATTTACACACATGTATTCTGTCTTGTTCCTACTGACCTTCATTCATCTCCTCTCCAGAGCATATCTCCACCTCTCCAGGGTCTCCTCAACCTACTCCCTACTATCGCTACAGATCACAACGTCATCAGCAAACATCATAATCCACGGGGACTCCTGTCTAATCTTGTCTGTCAACCTGTCCATCACCATTGCAAATAAGAAATGGCTCAGAGCCAATCCCTGATGTAATCCCACCTCCAACTTGAAAGCATTCGTCACTCCTACCGCAGACCTCATCACTGTCACACTTCCCTCGTACATATCCTATACAACTCTTACATACTTCTCTGCCACTCCGGACTTCCTCATGCAATACCACAGCTCCTTTCAAGGCACCCTGTCATATAATTTCTCCAGGTCCACAAAGACGCAATGCAACTCCTTCTGGCCTTCTCTAAACTTCTCCATCAACATCCTCAGAGCAAACATTGCATCTGTGGTGCTCTTTCTTGGCATGAAACCATACTGCTGCTCATTAATCATCACCGCACTTCTTAACTTGTTAAACCGTTGCACTTCCTGATTCACTATCTCCACATCATCCAACCTCTTCTCTCTCTCGTTCTCTTCATTCATCAGCCTCTCAAAGTACTCTTTCTATCTGCTCAACACACTTTCCTCGCTTTTGAGTACGTTTCCATATTTATCCTTTATCACCCTAATCTGCTGCACATCTTTCCCAGCTCAGTCCCTCTGTCTAGCCAATCGGTACAGGTCCTTTTCTCCCTCCTTAGTGTCTAACCTGTAATACAACTCATCATACGCCTTTTCTTTAGCCTTCGCCACCTCTCTCTTCACCTTGCGCCTTACCTCCTTGTAGTCTTGTCTACTTTCTGCATCTCTCTGACTATCCCAATTCTTCTTTGCCATCCTCTTCCTCTGTATACTCTCCTGTATTTCCTCATTCCACCACCAAGTTTCCTTTACCTCCTTCCTCTTTCCTGATGTCACGCTAAGTACAGCCTTCTTGCTGTCACCCTTACTACATCTGCTGTTGTTTCCCAGCTGTCTGATAACTCTTCACTGCCACCCAGCGCGTGTCTCATCTCCTCACTAAACTCAACCTCGGAGTCTTCCTTTTTCAACTTCCACCATTTGATCCTTGGCTCTGCCCTCACTCTCTACCTCTTCTTGATCTCCAACATCATCCTACAGACCACCATCCTATGCTGCTTAACCACACTTTCCCCTGCCATCCCTTCGCAGTCTTCAATCATCTTCAGGTTAACTCTAACTCTTCTGCATAGGATGTAATCTACCTGCCTGCATCTTGTACATGCAGTAACCCTATGTTCCTCCCTCTTCTTAAAATACGTATTCACCACAACCAGGTCCATCTTTTTGGCAAAATCCACTATCCTCTGACCTTCTTCATTCCTCTCCTTGACACCATATGTACCCATCACCTCCTCATCTCCACTGTTCCCATCAGCAACATGCCCATTGAGATCCACTCCAATCACCACTTTCTGTCCCTTGGGTACACTGTTCATCACTTCATCCAACTCACTCCAAAAATTTTCTTTTTTATCCATCGCACACCCAATTCGCGGGGCATGTGCATTAACAACGTTCATCATCACACCTTCAATTTCCAGCTTCATAATCATTACTCTGTCTGACACTCTTTTCACCTCCAAAACACTCTTGACATACTGTTCCTGCAGAATAACTCCTACCCCATTTCTCCTCCCGTCCACACCATGACTGAACAATTTGAATCCACCTCAGATCCACGTGGCCTTACTCCCTTTCCATCTAGTCTCTTGCACGCACAATATATCAACCTACCTTCTCTCCATCATATCGGCTAACTCTCTCCCCTTACCAGTCATACTGCCAACATTCAAAGTTCCTACCCTCAGTTCCACTCTCTTTACTTTCCTCCTCTCCTCATCCTCCTCTCCTCCTGCCTCCGGACATGTCTCCCCCCTCTTCTTCTCCTTCTTCTTCTTTGGGCAACAGTAGCCCAATTTCCGCCAGCACCCTGTTGGCTAACAGTAATGGTGGCAGTCGTTGTTAACCCAGGGCTCGACTGATCCAGTATGGAAATTTGTATTGTTGTCCACATATTGATATGGCAAAATTTTACACCAGATGCCCTTCCTGATATAACCCTTCCCACATATCCGGACTTGGGACTGGCATGAAGAAGCACACTGGTTTGTGCATCCCCTTCTACATTAATAGATAACAACAATAATAATCCTAGTGTACTGTTTAGGACAATGGCTAATTTAACAAATGGGAATTCAGAACTACGGTACAAAATACCAACAGACATTGGCAGTAGAGACTTTATGAACTTTTTTACTGAGAAAATCAAAAAATATAAGATCCCAAATTTCAGCAGCACAGTACAAACCTCATACTAGCTTGGCAAATCCTGCATTCAACTTTTCAGAAATTTTAATCCTGTAACAGAACAGGAAGTCTTAACTTTAATTTGTAAAATGAAACCTGCTACTTGTTCCCGAGATCCAGTGCCAAAAAAAGTAGTGAAAAGTGCAATGGATGTCTTGCAGCACCTATTCTTGCCATTATCAATAGCTCACTATTGCATAACATAGTACCAGATTCACTAAATGTGTCAGTCATCAACCATTACTTAAAAATACACATAATAATAATTATGGACCCATTTCAAAGTTACCCTTTCTCTCCAAAATACTTGATAAAGTAGTTGGCAAACAGTTTCAGTCTCACCTTACACATCACAATTTATTTAAGAAATTCCAGTCTGGCTTCCACTCTGGTCATAGTAGAGAAACGGCACTAATGCATGTTATAAATGACATTGTGATATCCACTGATGAAGGAAATTCCATTGTAATTATGTTGTTAAATTTAAGTGC
Organism: Polypterus senegalus; assembly: GCF_016835505.1. Taxonomy (NCBI): domain Eukaryota; kingdom Metazoa; phylum Chordata; class Cladistia; order Polypteriformes; family Polypteridae; genus Polypterus; species Polypterus senegalus. The sequence continues at coordinate 275,272,213 of NC_053155.1, forward strand.
AGTGGTTTATACCATTGACCATTCTCTTTTACTACACAAGGTGGAAAATGATATTGGGATTACAGGCAGTGTTCTTGCCTGGTTTAGTACCAATTTATCAAATTGATTCATGTACGTACATAAATGTGCTGACAATACTCCATCATTATACACAGAAGTAAGATATGGTGTTCCTGTAAGACTCACTACTGGACATTTAAGATTTTCACTTTACATACTTTCACTGAGATTTGTCATTAGAACCCTAATTTTCACTTGTATGTAGATGACCCCCAGTTATACCTTTCTTTTAGACCAAATTAAGTTTCTCCGATATTGTACTTAATTAGACGTGTTAGTGAATTAAAGGAATGGACTTATCTCTGAACACAGACAAATGATTGCAACAATATTATGTCATCATTTAACTCAGCTGGAATCACCATTGGCTTTACTATATCATTAGGGAATCCAGGTGTTATATCTAACACTAGCATGTCATTTAAAGTACACATTACAAAACTGTCTTAAACATGTTTCTTCTATCTTAAAAATGTTGGGAAATGAAGGTGCTTTCTAAATATGCAGGACACTGAGAAATTAATTCATGAATTTATTTCTAGTAGGATTAACTACTGCAATGCAGTGTTCACTGGCTGTTGAAATTGTGCTTTATACAGCTTTCAGTTATTTAAAATTCTGCTACAAGAATTATTACAAGAACAAGAAATTACGAACACATACTGTAACTCCAGGTATTAAATCCTTACACTGACTCCCGGTCAAGTTTAGGGCAGATTTCAAAGTCCTCCTTTTGACATATAAAGCCTTAAATGGCCAAGGTCCTGCTTATTTGAACTTATCATTACTTACAAACCACAGTGCACATTACAATCTCAAGATGCCAGTCTGCTTATGATTCCAAGGATTTATAAAATAACATTGGGAGGTTGAGCTACAGGGTCCTGAAGATGTGGAATGGTCTGCCTGCTATTATAAGAGGTGCATCTTCAGCCTCAGCTTTTAAATCTCGGCTTAAGACTCACCACTTCGGTTTAGCATACCCTGACTAGAGCTGCTGATTAACTCTGCATACTGCATTTCTGCTGTTACTCGTTAGTACTAAGACATAAGTAATATGATATTTGTAAACTGTTACTAACACTCGCCTAATTTGTTTCTCTTCTCAGTACTTAGATGTGGCACTTGGTGCCAGTGCCTTCCTGCCAAGCTGTTTGCTTGCTTATGATAAAGTCATCTCTGATAAAGGAGCACTGGAATAATTTGGAAGAAGGGTCCTTTCATCAGGTTGGCTGACCTAAAACTGACTCAGTTATGGAATGACCAGTTGGGGGGAGGTAGCTTGTTGGCCGAGGTCTCTAGGACTCTGAACAAATCTGTATCCTCATACAGGTATGTGATAAATTTAGTGACTGATAAAATCTATGTTTGCATTTTGCTTTGTAGTTTGTATTATTACAATTGTATTCCTGAGATGGCAATAACAGATTGGTCATCTACCTCTGTGAAGAGAATTACTTGTGTTCTGTTTTGTAAGTTGTATTTATCCCATTTTTTGACACCCATTATATGTCCAGCCTACATGGAAAAGGGTCTCTCACTAAATTGTCTTTCCCAAGAATTTTTCCATTTTTCCCTACATTGTGGAACTCCTTGTGTTGTGTGATTTTGGGCTATACAAGAAATAAATTGTTGTTGTTGTTGTGGCCATATCCTAACAGCTACAAGCAGCCAGATTGAAAAGCATGGTTGAGCTGCAGCTTGGTGAGAAAAGAGTCATTTGTTAGGGTGTTACAAAGGCTTTTATGGGGATGGAATAGAAGTCTTGTTACTGGATGCTTGGGTACACATAAGACCATCCTCTCGGTTGACCATTGGTGCAAGTTCTGTCCACCAAAGCTGTTCATCCTTGACTTACAGTGCTTTTTTCACACTTTAGTCCATTTTGCAGCTTTGAGGAAGATGTTCCTGGCCATTATGTGGTCTGGTATTGATTATCTTATCAGAAAAAGCTGCAGTTGCTGCATTCCAAAGAGAGACCCAGACAGGCAAACTGAGACTTTTAAGCTGGAAATAAAAGTGTCTGGCAACATGTTGATAAGCCAGGATTGGTGCTACAGCATGGAAAATGGAAAATGCCAGTCTGTCCTATAGTGTATACGAATGTAACCTGCTATTGTCTGGTGCATCATTCACGTTTGAATCCTGGTGTGCACTCACTGCCACAGAATCTCACTTTCCATGTCCTCAGACTTGTCAAAACTGACCCAGATGGTTGGAACCTTCTGATTTTCTTTCTGATTAGAATTTTTTTGGTTTGACTGTAATGCCACCATGTTGACATTATGCATGCTGTTTCTGTGGCACGTTTGCTGGTAACAAGGACTGCATTGCTTCAGGTAAAATTGGCTTAGCACAAGTATTTAAGATGGTGTCCTGATGTCCTTATTTGAGATATTTTCTACCAAAAAAAAAAACTCTGCTAATAGCGATTTCTTAAATGTAAGTGGTTATTAAAAACCTGGTACTTTATTGGCAATTTCTTCAGGCTTTGACAATCTTTTTTCTTTTTTTACTTCCTCCTGGATTTTTTACCTTTGCACATATCCCGAGAACACATTTTCTAATTAATTTGTATCTTCTGCTCTTTGTAATTCTTCTATCTTTGCCTAGTTCAAAAACCATTTGACCAAATCATTATAATTAAGAACATTGAGTGCAATGTTGATTTTAATGTACAATATACATTTTAAGCAATACAACTTAATTTCTTCATGCATAGTGTTTGTGCATAAATTGAATCTGACTGGCCGATTTTGACTGGTCTGTATGAATAGGATCTTTTAGCTCTTATCAGGAGCTGATCTCTCCTTTGCTCCTCAAGCTGTCTGAACAGTGCCTGTTTTCTAGTGACCCAATATCCAAAAAGGAGTCTCAGAATACAATAACAATGAAGACAGAGAAGAAAAAAATTAGCAAAGAGCTCAAAAGCAAGAAAATCAATTCCTGATGCTGGAGACTGGACAATCAGAATACCTCACTGACAACTGGTAAGTTGAAGTTATTGCTTAAACACCAAGGTATTAATTAAGAGGATTAAGCTATTAGAAGGATGCAGACATGATGGCACAATAGTCAGTGCTGCTGCCTCCTGACTGCAGAGTCCTGGGCTTGAGTCAAAAGTTCAGTATATGTGGAGTTGGCCTGTTTTTTCTACCAATACTCTGGTTTTTCTGTGACATTTTTAACTGGTTTCCCCCTAGAGATTTTTTATTGATGACGTTAAATTAGTGGTTGTGTGTACGAGTGGGCTTCAGAGTGGGGTCTTGTTTGTGTTATGAGTCACATCCACAAGGGCGCCAAAATGGTGTAAACCTTCAAAACAGAGCCAAAAAGCAGGCCAGACTCCCTACTAAGGAACGTCGATTCCCAGGCAGCCTGACTACTTACTCCGTAGGCTGGCTTTGGCTTCAAAAATACTAAAATAATAGCAAAGCCCAAAGCAAATATTCAAAATGTCTCATAAGGGAGGGGATTATTGTCAATTTCTTTTTTAAGAAAAGGAAAAGAAAATAATCTTTAAAGTGCGCACCATTATGAATCCCTTTTTATAAAGTATTTGGTGCGCACCAGAAAAATCCCCAGAAAAAAAATGTACACAATGTCCCCTCAGGGGCTCCGTAGATTTATTGACAAAAAACATTGAAAAAAATGGCAAAATACTCAAAAATATAACAAAAGAAAAAAATTTGCCTAAAAGGTAATCCACAATCACCAAGTCCCAATAAGAAATAATCTGTTATCAAAATGTGAACAGAGGCAAAATTTCCAGCAAACTAAGAAAATCAAAATAGAGGTAATACTTACAATACAAAACTCTCTTCCACCAAAGCACATTGAAATGAACCGCAAAGACTCAGATTCTCAGCCTAGGCCCAGGCCCCTCATGGACCCCATGATTATCAGAGGTGACTGTGTGCAGAGAGTACAGACCTATAAATACCTGGGAGTGCAGCTGGATGATAAATTGGACTGGACTGCCAATACTGATGCTCTGTGTAAGAAAGGTCAGAGCCGACTATACTTCCTTAGAAGGTTGGCGTCCTTCAACATCTGCAATAAGATGCTGCAGATGTTCTACCAGATGATTGTGGCGGCGCCTCTTTTACGCGGTGGTGTGCTGGGGAGGTAACAAAAAGAAGAAGGACGCCTCACACCTGGACAAACTGGTGAGGAAGGCAGGCTCTATTGTAGGATTGAAGCTGGACAGTTTAACATCTGGGGCAGAGCAATGGGTGCTGAGCCGGCTCCTATCAATCATGGAGAATCCACTGCATCCACTGAACAGGATCATCTCCAGACAGAGGAGCAGCTTCAGCGACAGACTGCTGTCACCGTCCTGCTCCACTGACAGAATGAGGAGATCGTTCCTCCTCTACACTATGCGACTCTTCAATTCCACCCTGGGATAAACGTTAACATTTTGTAAACGTTTTGTGAATTTCCCCTTGGGATTAATAAAGTATCTATCTATCTATCTATCTATCTATCTATCTATCTATCTATCTATCTATCTATCTATCTATCTATCTATCTATCTATCCATTATATAAAGTTTTTGTCTGTTTTTACCTGCATTTTTATTACTCTTTAATTTAATATTGTTTTTTGTATCAGTATGCTGCTTCTGGATTATGTGAATTTCCCCTTGGGATTAATAAAGTGTCAGTTCTCCAAGGGGTGGCCACATGGGTCTCAAAGACATTAAGAAGGGCCAGACTGCATGTTTGGGGCAGTATTTATAATGCACTGTAATGAAATAAATTCACTCCAACAAACACCACAAAGAGTTGGGTAATTGTCCTGTATAATGTCCTTTGGACTAGACAAAAAATGAGTGAAAAAATGTATCAGAAACCAGAGCATTTGACATCCTATCTATCTATCTATCTATCTATCTATCTATCTATCTATCTATCTATCTATCTATCTATCTATCTATCTATCTATCTATCTATCTATCTACTGTTACAGGCTGAGGGCGGTTCCTTCTGGTAAAGTAATGGTGACCTCGCCTCTTAGGGATCCACCCACTAAATGCACAGAATAGCAGAGAACAAGATTACCCACATAGAAACTAGAAAATAGACTAACAAATTAAAACTAACCAAGGATAAATAACTACACAAATAATATAAGCAAACAACAATATTCACATAAACATAGTAATTACTTAATCAAAAATTATTAAATAAAGCATTAAAAAATTTTTTTGCACAAATATGGCAATTTGTGCCTGAGGCTCCCAAGATAGGTTCCAATTTCTAGTGAGCTTCTTACTGTTGCTTTATTTTGGTTATTTCCTCTCTGCTGTGGTTTACTCATTCTCATTGTTGGTGAAGACATACTGTATCAATGTTGCCCTTTTCTGTCACTAAAGTACATGCGCATGATTGTTGTTTAATACACTTTGGGATTTATTAAGCTACACGCTTTGATAAGATTAAGTTTCCCTTAGTGTTCGTGCACATAATTTTGTATTGAGCTGTTTCTAGCCAGGTCATTTGAATACAAAAATAAGTCAGAAAAAAGCAACGATAGTTTTTTTTTTCTTTGTTTTTTTTTGCTGTTGGCTGCACTGGTCTGATTAACTGTTAGCATATTCTATTATTGTTAACATGGCTGCTCCCATTTCCATATGCACTAAAGCACTACAGTTACCCATTCTTTCTGGGCTGACATTGTATCAGAAGCACAAATCCATTAATAATTTTCAGCTCATTATAAAAATCACAGTGTCTACAAATGAACTACAAAAGGTTCAAGAATGGCTGCACAAGTGTCACAGATGAAAGGTGACAGGTCACCTTTCCACATCTATTCCAGCTGACAATACTGAATGTGCCTGTGACATGGTTCTGGAAAAGAGATCACTGGACCACGTGTGTTAATGATTTAGAAGAACACTCTATTCTTTCTATATTCACTTTTATAAAAATATTGTAGATACTATCTTGCATAGATAAATATATATGAACAATAATGTAGATAGATAGATACTTTATTGAGCCCCAAAGGTAATAACAATATGCAAACATCTAAAAAAACTTGACAGCCAAAGCTGTTTGTGTTCCATTGGTGTGAATGGTGGAGCATGGTGGTATAATGACAATACTCTTAACACACACGGTAACAAGCATTTCATTCAAAGTGTAGTGTATGACACAAACCTAACTCTACCCATACTGCTCACTGTCTTACTGGGGTGTTACCGTCATGACATCCCTATAACAAAACCCTAATAGATGAGATTAAGTGTCTAGAACTAGATTATACTCTTAGTCATTTCTGAGATGATTTGTGGCACATTCATCTTGCCTTTTCACTTCGTGCATCTGCATCATATCAGGATTTAACTGTGCTGTCTTGTCAGATACCAGATGATTTGGCCCACCCCAGGTATTTCCTTGATAATGAAGACAGCAGGAGTGATATTTTTCTGTGCCAACAGATGAGCCCTCACTGTGTGTCAGGATGCAGCCTGTTGTCAGAACTGTTTTGCCCTGAAGGTGCAAAAAAAAAAATATGAGGAGTGAATTGGTTTAGCCTTGCTAAAACAGAACAGCTTAAGCTACTCACTGCCAAGAAGTTCCTATTTTCGCCATTCGAATTCCAAATATTTTCCTTCAAAGGAATATCATTCATATCTTTATTAAACTGTACATATATAAACTATAGCAATAATAAGAGAACGGAATGGAAAAGAGAGAAGTGCAACTTTTACTAAATATTACACACACATTATTCTGGTGGTTTTGCATTTATATTGCGCGTTCTGAAAATTGCCCATGAAAGCATTATGTTTGCTAGGGATCATTAATGTTTAGCAGAGTCTTGAATCAAAAATTAACAAATTTTAAAAAAGAATGTTACTAATAACTAGTGATTTAAATTTAGAAGAGATGTATTAGAATGTTAAAATAAGCCATTCAGTGAAGATGATAATACACTTGAAAGAATGGTTACAGTAATTAAGAGGCAATTTCCCTGAATTATTATGCTGCTTGTGCCATGTACAGTGCGTGTAGGGTAGGTAAAATCTATCTATTATGAACTCCATAGTGACTAACAAAACAGAAATGAGAACATAAGTATATTGAATGGTGGTTTGATAGCTGCACTTTTCAAAAGTGACAAGAAAATTGGTGGAATAATCTAGTATTGTCAACATCACAAACACAGTTTTAAGCAGTTTTAAGGTATGTTGTGTGTCCAAAATTTGGACAAAGAAAGTTTTTATTTAAGGAATGGCAGATAAAGATCCTTTGGAGTGTGAACCAAAATGGGAAATAATTTGACTAAATTCAAGCTGCAAACCAGGGATTAAAAAAAAAAAATGTTAGTCCAAATTCAAACATAATGGAGCTGCTCATCCATAAGCAACCCCAAATGGTGACGGCTTTGAGTAACCTTCATCACAAAAAGCCCCTTGATGGAGTCATGAAAATAATGCAACAATATTACAGCAATAATAAATATAAATGCAAGAATGAAAAACTGCATTACAATGATTGTACAGACTCCAAAGTCAAGTATAAGATAATCCTAGTAACATCTTAACAATGGTTCAAAGCACCCACAAAGTGCAAGGCGGAGTGATTATATGGTTTTGTTAGAGTTCTGGGGATGTCAAGTGTATTACTGACTGTATTTGACATTTTTAATATTATGCATTGATAACATCTTTATCATCATGTTACTACTCTGCCAGGAGGAAAAGAAAGTAAAAAGAGAAATTCTGAAAATACCAGAAGGATACTTTAGCAATTCAGCTGGGTCACAGCGTAGGTTTAAACATTTAAACATTAAAACAATCTAGACAAGAACAGGCCATTCAGCCCAACAAAGCTTGCCAGTCCCAGCCACTTAATTCTTCCAAAATAACATTGTCTAATTTTGAAGGTTCTTAAACTCCTACTGTCCACCATACTACTTGGTAACTTATTCCATGTATCTATAGTTTTCTGCATGAAGAATAACTTCCTAATGTTTGTATGAAATTTACCCTTACAAAGTTTCCAACTGTGTCTCTGTGTTCTTCAACTCACTTTAAAGAAACTGTCTCGATTCACTGTACTAATTCCTTTCATAACTAAATTCCTTTTTATGTCCTTTTTATTCATTTTTGATTATTTGGTTATTACCATTTATGTTAATCTGGAGTTTATGTTTATTATTTGTATAATTTTGTATTTTTGAATCAGTTTCGTTTATTGTTTGGTTTCTATGTGGGGATGCTTGTTCTGCCATGTCCCTTGTGTTTGTGGGAGGTTCCCCAAGAGGCGGGGACACCTATCAATCTCCGTTGAGGGACTGCCCCCAGCCTTATAAAGGCTCATGGGAATTGTAATCCCTCTGCGGTGCATTGTATGCATTTGGTGATTGATGAGTTTATCTTTTTGCTATTGCTATTTCTTTGTATTTACTGTTTTTTTTAACTGCTTCTGTTATTAGGATTCTGATTTCTGGATAGTGTTTTGGGAATTGTTTGCTTAGGATTACCTTGTAGACAAATCTTTTTTGCCTTTTCTTTTTTGAATTTTATGTAAATAAATTTTCTGTTTTTATAAAGATTACTAATGGCACTTGTTTGTTCAAGCTAAAGTTCATGGTTCCCCCTCTTGCAAAGCTTATTTCCTGACATCTTGGGACTATCGAGTATATTTTTGAAATTTTAAGACATTGATATAGCAAAAAAGATCACAAAGAATTAATTCCTACCATTTTCTTACATAAGTGTTACCATGGTTGTGATATTGCAACATCAAAAGAGCAAAAAAGGGGTGAACAGGCCCCAATATCCACAAAGGCCAGACCAGCATTACACTAGGTATGGGTCCAAAGACAAGTCTCACTTTCCAGGGCTTAGACTTTAAAAGTTAAGCAAAACTAAACATGCTTCAAAATGTCCATCAAGAGAGAAAATTCCAGAAAAAACAAAATAGTATTCTTTATATTCCAAAAAAATGGCAGACAACGGTCGAAGTCAGCATAAAAATAATCAAAAATGAGTGTCCTAAAAGGCAACACAAGGCAAACACGTTCAATCCAAAATCCAAAGGATGAATCAAAGAACATAGCAAATAATAAGAGACAGGAAACCCAAACAAAACTTACACTAGTCCCCTAACTCCATGCCTCAAAATGACTCCCTGTAGATCCTTAGTCCTCTGCCAGAACATAAAAGCTGAGGATAGTCTTATAGAGGTGATGTGAAAGTGGACCTGTTGTCATAATTTGGAGTCTTCAAAAAGGCAAAATTGGTGTGATACCTCCATAAATAGGCCAATAATCAAGACAACACCTTAAATGACCTGCCCAGGGGTCAAATTTATAAAACTTAGAATGGATTCAAAAGTGAAAATATGAATACAACAATAAAAAAGAAAATGAGTATGGCAAAAAAAAAAAAAATGAAAAACCTGATTTATAAAATCAGGCATATACATATTTGCATGCAATTTATCCTTTACCCAATCATCTTGTAAATAAGTGCATGTGAATGTGCTTTGAACCTGCCTTATACATATGCATTGAACAGATGCACCTGTAATGTGAAACAAAGGCAACAAGAAAAGAAAGGCAAGGAGCAAAAACTTTGAAGAATGAGAGACAGAAGTTTTTGTCTGTGAAACAGAGACACGCAAAGAATTTTTTTTGGTGGCCTAAGAATTGTTGTCACCAACAAGTACAAATATGTTCAATGGCAACATGTTTTTGCTCCTGTGAATGTGATGAGCTATACCAGCCACACCATGCTTGAAATATAATAATAACAATGAACAACCTCAAGGTAGAGGAAAAGAAGTGGATCATTATCACCGGCAGGGTGTGAGTGCAGCAGGTGGGGAAAAAGCAAATCTATGCCTTGTGATTTCAATCTGCGAATGGCATCTCTAACCCGAGATGCCTTATTACGCTACTAGAGCATACAGATGTGGCAGATGAGCTGTAGAGAAATCAGGTAAAACATGTAACATATACCTTAGCGTGAAACAATGACCCTATGGCATTATATATACTGCTCAAAAGAATTAAAGGAACACTTTTTAATGAGTATAGCATAAAGTCAATGAAACTTATGGGATATTAATCAGGTCAGTTAAGTAGCAGAGGGGGTTGTTAATCAGTTTCAGCTGCTGTGGTGTTAATGAAATTAACAACAGATGCACTAGAGGGGCAACAATGAGATGACCCCCAAAACAGGAATGGTTTAACAGGTGGAGGCCACTGACATTTTTCCCTCCTCATCTTTTCTGACTGTTTCTTCACTAGTTTTGCATTTGGCTACAGTCAGTGTCACTACTGGTAGCATGAGGCGATACCTGGACCCTACAGAGGTTGCACAGGTAGTCCAACTTCTCCAGGATGGCACATCAATACGTGTCATTGCCAGAAGGTTTGCTGTGTCTCCCTGCACAGTCTCAAGGGCATGGAGGAGATTCTAGGAGACAAGCAGTTACTCTAGGAGAGCTGGAGAGGGCCATAGAAGGTCCATAACCCATCAGCAGGACCAGTATCTCCTCCTTTGGGCAAGGAGGAACAGGATGAGCACTGCCAGAGCCCTACAAAATGACCTCCAGCAGGCCACTGGTTTGAATGTCTCAGACCAAACAACCAGAAAGACTTCATGAGGGTTAACCCAAGGGCCCCATGTCCTCTAATGGGCCCTGAGCTCACTGCCCAGCAGCATGCAGCTCGATTGGCATTCGCCATAGAATACCAGAATTGGCAGATGCACCACTGGTGCCCTGTGCTTTTACAGATGAGAGCAGGTTCACCCTGAGCATGTGACAGAAGTGAAAGGGTCTGGAGAAGCCATGGAGAACATTATGCTGCCTGTAACATCATTCAGCATGAGTAGTTTGGTGGTGGGTTAATGATTGTCTGGGGAGGCATATCCATGGAGGGTCACACAGACCGCTACAGGCTTGACAAAGGCACCTTGGTTGCCATTAGGTATCAGGATGAAATCCTTGGACCCATTATCAGACCCTATGCTGGTACAGTGGCTCCTGGTGCACGACAATTCCTGGCCTCATATGGTGAGAGTATGCAGGCAGTTCCTGGAGGATGAAGGAATTGATACCATTGACTGGCCACCACACTTTCCTGACCTAAATCCAATAGAACACCTCTGGGACATTATGTTTTGGTCCATCCAATGCCACCAGGTTGCACCTCAGACTGTCCAGGAGCTCAGTGATGCCCTGGTCCAGATCTGGGAGGAGATCCCCACAACACCATCTGTCATCTCATTAGAAGCATGCACCGATGTTGTCAGGCATGTATACAAGAACACAGGGGCCATACAAAGTGCTGCGTACAATTTTGAGTTGCTGCAATTAAATTTTGGCAAAATGGACTAGCCTGCCACATAATTTTTTCACTCTGATTTTTGGGGCGTCTTTGAATTCAGGGCTCTGTAGGTTTATCATTTTCATTTCCATCAAACGATGTGGCATCCTTTCGTTCCTAACACAATACCCAGTCTATATCAGTATAGATATCCAGGAGGATTTCTTTTTCCCATTGAGATCTGATGTGTTTTCAAAGTGTTCCTTTAATTTTTTTGAGCAGTTTTACATATGTCAGTAGGTGGGTAGGGAGTTGGGTCATTTGGCTCCATATCGCTAAGGTCAGAGGGGTGAAAGATCATTATGGGTGCTATGTTACGTAGTACAGTGCATGCAGTCACTATGTTGCAGATCTTTACTGGCTGGCAGATCAGCCTCCCACCGGACACCGCTATTTGCATTTGAGGAGTCCAATGGTATGCTCCACAACTCAATGCACATGTGAATTTGAATATGTATAGACCATTTTTGGCCAGTCTGTCTTTCTAATGGCAGGAGCAATTCAGCATATAGTTTCAAGAGAATGGCTCTTGGGAGCCTAAATCAGCTCATATGTGAGTTATCATCAGGGGCAAAAAAAAAGTCCTGTTTGTAAGTAAAACCTTATTCCCTTTATATATGACCATTTGCATAATCTTCAAGTAGTGCTAAACAAGCCAGATTCCAGAGAAGCACATTCTGGTCATCCAAACTCTCTTTAGATAAATGCAGCTCTACACCTCATGAAAGTGCTTCCAAGACACCACTGCATCTCTGTTCAGTCTTAAATAAGATAGACTCTGGAAAGGAACAGTGGGATATGGCAGCAATTCCCAGTTGTTGCTCTCAAGTTCCTCTGCCTGGACCTTCAACTCATGTCTTCCAGAACATCTCCAAGGAGTGTTTCAAGTAAACTCCCAGATAGACAGCTGGCACCCTGCCCAGGAAATGTTCCAGACAAAGCTTGTGGATGGAATGAAAATTTCCTTATAATGTAGCCTGATGTCCAGCATTCCTTTATTTTTTACCTGTTGGCAAAATAAACTGACAATTAAATATTTAACAGTATAACTTATCTGTAATAAACAATGAACTTTGAGAAGAATGGGTTTCTGTACTACAGAATGCATGTCGGCTTGTATAGGCTCTATTTTTGGTTGTACCTTCCTGATTTGATTAGTTTATGCAAGCACTGAACTCTGTGCAGATGCAAATCATGGCCCTATAAACAATAACCTGTGACATTAGTCGTACTCACTGATAAGAGCATTTTAAATTTAATTGTTGAATATAACAGTGCATAGTCTTGTGCCAGTGCACACCTACACAGGTTAAAGATAATTCAGTTTAACAAGACCTCAGAGAAAAATTGCCTACCTTGTAGACCATCAGTCAAGCAGCTAAGTTCTGTAATATATACTGGCGCGTGCAGTAATTGAATTGTTGTAGCTGGCTATTCAGTTGGCCTTTTGCCATGTCAAGCAGCACATACAACTTAAGCCTGCAATAAGTTATTGAATATTACCATAGCTGTTTGCTATAGTAACACAATAGGGGGTAAGTGGTTTAGGCTCATTCCAATTAAAATAGGATTTGAAAATACTGTGGCAGAATTAGTATTTTTAAATTGCCTTGAGGTCAATATAACCAGAGAGATCTCAGCATAATTTTACATTTAAGACCTGGAGCCTACATTAACATATATGGAAGCTACCACATTTCTGAACATCTTTCAGTCACTTTCAGAAATACAAGTGCATTTGCTAATGAAAATATATGTGATGAACTACAGTTGAATGTGCAGTATGTGTAAATCAGCTAAATTAGTGTTCCTAAGCCTTAACTTGATGGGAATTCCTTTCAAATTATACAGGACAAAAGAGAGGTGAAAACATAGGAAAATCAAAGAGAGACACATAGAAGTAAGACAGTATAACATCATATTTTCAAATTGCTTTAATCCATTTCAGTGTTGCAGAGATAAAATAATATATTGAAAACATATGCCCACTAGGAACTCTGATAAATTATGATGGGCCTAGGCGAGGCAAAAAAATATGAAAGTGCTTGCTGTCAAATAAGAAACTTTCTTTGTTTAAAAACACGTATTTGTGAATTATAGATATGTAATCTGCTAGTTTGTTTAAGGTTCCTGGAAAGTAAGTTCTCACTGATATGGAAACAGGCAAGGATGGTATGTGATTACAAACCATTGAAAGGAGTTTTCATGGAAAGAATCAGGACTGGCATATTCATTAAGTTAGGATTCCTCAACTTTCTTCATTAAGATATTCAACATTTATAGTTGACAATTGTAGAGGAAGGAAACTGCTTAATTAATGTGGTTTTGGGAATACTTTATTGGTTTTATTGAGAACATATGGTCCCACTGATGGCTCAGAATTTTATGGCTGTTTATAAAAACATCTATTTTTCATAGTCCATAGTTTATCATCTGTTTTACAGTTATTTGGCAAATTAAATGTTCCATTTCCCCAACAACTTAAAGTAGCTAATTTTATCACTCTGCTAAACTGAGGAGTTTGAGTTTTTTTTTAAGGACATTCATAAGTTTTTGCGAATTTTAAAATCTCTGGTAACTCTTTAGCTTAGCTACTTCAAAAGTGCATCTATTACTTATTTACTCCTGTATCAAGACCTTAGTAAAGGCTTCATAACACTTATAAAACAAAAGTAGATTGGTTATTCATCTCTGTGCAGTGTGGCACATTGACATGACGGTAAAATGACTTGTTAATACAAATGATTCACTGGTCTTGTCCGTTTCGGGAGATGGACATCTGAGATGGAATTCTGTTAGCAGCGGTGTTACTTTACTTTTTCTTTTACTATCATCCTGAGGTATCCTGTATTTTCTCAACCTGAGGGGATTTAATTACAGCATATGCAAGTACAGGCAGTCCCCGGGTTACGTACGAGATAGGGACTGTAGGTTTGTACTTAAGTTGAATTTGTATATAAGTTGGAACAGGTACATAAATTTAATAAATGCTATTGTTGACCGACTGCTCTGCCAATAAATGAGTTTCACCTCTCTCTGACCTTTTTATTATTTCTATTTTATTTTCAATGGTGATGGTTTTTCTCTTCTTTACTGTATCACCAGCACTTGCATCAGATTTGTGTTTCAGAGACATTGTTGAAGGGTGAAGACAAAAGATTAAGATGAGCTCTTCTGCACAGCACTGCACACGCTATCACAGCAGGAAGGCACCTGTCGTCAACACGCCTGATCTACTGACAAGAGATAAGTTCCTGCCCTGTACGTAACAGTACAAGCAGGCTTACTATTGAGAATGAATCGGGGCATCAACGGGCGGTTCATCACCAGCCCACCTCATAGTCACCTCCACTACAGTATGCTGTCTGCAGCGTCCGCCCACCAAGAATGAACAGGGTGCGGCCAAAGGCGGGTAGTGAATCGCCCCCATTCAATAGGCAGCCATCCGATACACACTACAATGCTATCCCCCGCCACCCCATTCACCCTCAATGGCCTCTGTTCAACCACAACCGGGTCACCGCTTACAGCATTACCAGCCGCCCACCGAAAACGAACAGGGCAGCCGTGTGTGGTGGGCGAGCAGTGAAACCGCTTGCTGCCGGGAGCCGCCTGAGGGACACTGCATTGCGCAGGCTGCGAAATCGCCCCCCTCCAGCCTCCATCCAGCCACCACTTGCAGCGTCCCCAGGCCGAAGATGACGGAGTGGCAGTTACTGAGGCGCATGCGTCGCAGCTGTGGCCCCGTTCGTAAGTCGTAGGTCGGATGTTTGTAACCTGGGGAATACCTGTATATACAAGTGTGAGTAGCAGAAAGAAGGCTCACAAACAAATGGAAAACACAGCTAAGCAGGCCTAAAGTTCAAGTTCAAGGTACGGTCTGCTAGATACTGATCTGAAACAGATAGGTGAAAGAACAGATCTCCTGGGATCTGACGTTGCAGCATCGGCTCCATTGGGTTCAGCCAAGAGTGAAAGTGGAAGCAAAACTGCAAGTGAGTCAGGCCAGGAGAATTTGTCGATTCCAGGAGGTTAACTGGAACTGAGTATGGCCTTACCATCTGCGCTGTCAACTACCCCCCAGAGAGTCAATAGCACCGACTCCAACTGAGCTTGCTACTTCGCCTACGGAGAGTGCAGAAGACCAAAATGAATAGTCCGAGCTGAAGGTAACAATCAAAGCAGTGATTATCGCAATAACTACCGCTCTCTTGGATAAATGAGATAGAAAGTAATATAATGAAAATTACAAAGGATATAAGGAAAGATATAAATGACATAAACATAAGTAATCGCTTTGAGGCAACCTTTAAAGGCATACTAGAAAAAATTGAGGAAAAAATACAGAAAAATTTGGATAATAAATTGGTGCTCAACTTGAAGACATTAAGGAAACAATCACAACTCGTATTGAAATAGTTGAACAATTCGCATCCGCCACTGACAATAAAGCAACGGCTACAAAATCCGAATGCAAAGTGCTTGGAGACAGACTAGCTGTGCTGAAAGATGGATAAGAGAAGAAATAATATCAGAATTGAAGGTCTCCCTGAGAACTGTGAAAGTCCAAACCAAGTGAAATTCATAGCTGAATGATTCTCTAAAATAATTGGAAAGGACTTTAAATGGGACATAGAGATATCAGCTGCTTGCCGCATATGTAGATCGAATACTTCAAAACCTAGAAACCTTATTATTCGTTTTGACAAACTACAACATTTTGTGTTGCTTCTCAAATTGAAACAAGAGATTATATTTAAAAATAACCGCATTTATATTTTTCACCTTCTACAGTTGCTAAACATGTCACATTTTACAGCATTAAACAGTGCCTACATAAGGCCGAAATCAGATACTGTACAGCCTCTTGTATCTTTCTAAATTGAGAGTGGATGTTCAAGGCAAGTTCTACATTTTTACTTCTCCTGATGAAACAGAAAAAGAGCTAGGAAAACTGATCCCAACACTCAATATGATTGTGAGTCACATTATGTCCTGGCAAAACAAAGATTTTAAATGCAACTTGGTCTATTCGCAATGAGATTTTTGCCATAATTATACATTCTATTGTCTTCTCGGCTACTTTAACATTTTAATTACAATTATAATTATAACCTTTTCTTACCCAAAGGTGACTGTTTAACATCATACCCTTGATTTATTGTATCATACTTTAGGATTAGGATATTGTATATTGTATTAAGATTATACTATCATACTTTTTCTGCTTCACCATGGGTACTGTTTAACGTCATTCCCTGGGTTTATTCTTTCAGGACTGTTTAAGATTATATTCTAGGTTTATAGTATTTGGAGTGTATTACCAATATGAACCTCTACTTTAATCTTTCTACACTGCTGCTGGGGGATTTGTTTTGTTTTGGACATGCTCTGTATCTAGGCAATATAGAGGACTGGGGCTTCGTGCAATGTGTCTAGCCTCACTTGAGGAAGCAAATTGGGGTGCTGATGGGGGAAGAGAAAGAGAGCAAGCTATTTCAAATCTATCCTTTTTACCCCCACACTTGTAAGTGCCAACACAATGTACTACCTTAATTTAAGACTATAAAATGTCAACAAAAGTTCAAAAGCAATGTCTCTAGTACCAAACAGTGAACTTTGTGAGCTGGAATGTCAAAAGTCTCAATCATGAATTAAAGAGAAACAAAGTCTAACAGGTCTAAACACCAAGAAATATTTTTACAGGAGACTCACTTAATAAACAAGGATCAGTTTTAGTTGCAAAGAGATTGGACTGGCCAAATATTTCACTCCAGGTGCATTCAGATCTCAATCTGGATGGTTTGCCATGTGGTTGGTGTCGCAAAGTGCTGTAATCAGTGAATGCACTCAACCTCTCCCCTCTCTATATACAAAGAAAACTAGAGGTGTGGGAATCTTAACACATAGAACAAATTCTTTTGTAGTATTAGTTTGGTATATGATCCTGAAGGGCGATATGTGATGGTGATGGGTAATTTATTGAATTGTAAGGTGGTTTTGATAAATATCTATGCTTCCAATGTGGATGATGGGGACTTCATCTAAAACATATTTGCATCCATTCCTTATATGAACACTCATACAAATAGAATAGTTGGAGACATCAGAGGTCTCTGCAGGAAAACTCTGAAACTCTGAAGGCATTTTTAAGAGGACAGATTATTTCATATCTCTCCCACAAAAATAAATCAGAAACCAAGAAGGAATCTGAGTTAATCAGTGGAAATACCAGAATGGATCAAGAACACACCAGGTCTCCAAATTAAGCACTTTATAGGAAAAGACAGGCTTTGGAATCAGAATTCAACCTCTTGACAACAAACATGGACATGGACAGAAGGCTAATAAGATCTTAGCTCAAGTTTGCAATGCAACATTAATAATTACCAACACAAAAGGAGAAAAAAATAATTGACCATAAAAATATATACACACATTAAAAGAGTAATATAAGTCATTACATTCTACTCAGTTTAAAAAAGACAACACACAATCTAATGTGTTTTTGATGCATTACAGATACCACACCAAGATACTCTTAGTGCAGAGGAATTGGATAAACCTTTGACACTCTCAAAATTACTGGGCTCTGTAAATTCACTTAAGAGTGAGAAAGCAGTAGACTCTAATTGATACCCTGCTGAATGTTATAAAAAAATCAATCAAGTTAGCTCCCCTATTATAAGCAACATTTATAGAAGCCAAACACAATAAAATTCTACCTCAAACTTTTTGCCAAGTATTAATTAACATCTTTCCTAAAAAATACGGACTTATTACAATGTGCATAATACAGACCAATTTCACTTCTGAATGACGATGTTAAAATACTCTCCAAAGTTGTAGCTAGAAGGATTGAGACAGTGCTTCCTTTCGGTAATATCAAAGACCAAACCGGATTTATTAATGGTAGAAACTTAGCTTTAAACTTTGACACCTATATTTAATGTAATATGTATATTCACCTGTAGTCTAACATCCTGGAGATCTTATTATCTTTGGATACAGAAAAAAATCTGATATGGTTGAATGGGACTACCTTTTTAACACATTGCACAAATTTGGGTTTGGCATGAATATATGTGCAAGGATCAATCTACTATATACCAGTGCAAACGCTTCATTTTGTATTAACAACAATATTTCAGACTACTTCAAACTAGAACATGGTACTAGACAAGGATGCCTTCTGTCACCACTGCTCTTTGCAATCACCATTGAACCATTGCCTGTTCACTTTCGAAATGCATCTGAGATAAAGGGGATTATCAGAATATGAAATGAAAAGGAAATATCACTATATGCAGATGATATGGTACTATATATATCAGACCCACAAAATTCCATGCCTCCAGTCCTAAAAGCACTATCAAAATTACAAAAAATATCTGAACTAAGTGTACTTTTTCCAGTGAACTCTCCAGGACACAACATTAGATTGGACACCTTCCTTTTGATCTTCGCAGATCAATTTTAATACCTAGGAGTAAATATCACAAGTAAATATGAAGCGCCTTTTCACCAAAATGCGCAAATTGCTTTGTACCCCAGTAAATACAAGTTATCATCAATATACTAAAAGCCCAATTGTCATTTATTCACTCAGAATATGGAACCAATGTAGGAAGCACTTCAAGCTAAAGAAGCTTTTATCTGTTGCATCTCTACACGATAACCAGCTTTTTCCACCCTCTCAAACTTACACAGTTTTTAATGTTTGGAATATGTATGTGATTAAATCATTTAGAGATTTGTATATACATAATGTCATTACATCCCATGAATAATTACACTTCAAATGTAACTTCCCATTAATATAATTTTTCCACTACTTTCAAATCAGAAACTTTGCTAAATGGAATCTGTCCAATTTTCCTCAACTCCCACCTATTTCTATTCCTAAAAAGATATTGATCAGTCTTAAAGACATTTCTATAATACTGTATATAAAACATTTTAAAGTCTTCATATGCACACAGCATACAATTATTCAATTTAAATTATTTTATCGAACACATTTGTCTTGATTAAAATTGTCCAAGATGTTTCCAGGGCAAGATCCAACATGTGAATGTTGCTATTTAGCTCCAGTCTCACTGGGCCAGGTGTTTTGGGTGTGCACCCAATTAACATTGTTCTGGACCAAAATATTTAAATTCCTTTCAGAAAGCCTTGCTGTTGCAATCCCTCCTAATCCATTAACAGCTTTGTTTGGTGTACTCCCAGATGGGCTTACTGTAAAGTGGAGAGCGACAAACAATCTGTAATTGCCTTTACCTCACTACTAGAACATAGACTTATCTTGCTCAACTGGAAGAATCCTGGCCCACCACTTTTAAGTCAGTGAGTAACTGATGCTATATACTATTAGAAATTGTAAAAAAATCAAATTCCCACTTAGTGCATCTGTTCAAAACTTTTTTAAAACCTGGCATGATCTAATCAATAACATTTTAGTGTAAACATTTATATTGGGGAAAAAGGTTCTTTTCCGTCTTTTCTACTCTTAAAATTTTACTCTGTCTGTAGGCCTTCATCTCTGGGCGTTGAATTTAATTCTATTAAGCTTGATTTGATTGTATGGAATGTTACTTGCTTTTACACAAAAAAAAAAATATGAAGGATTCATAGGTTTTGTACTAAATATGTAATGTGAACAGAAATGTGTCTCAGTTAAGGCACTTCAGACCACTCCAAAAGTGAAGTTTTGATAGTAGGTGATATTGCAGAGATGAATAAACACCGATGCTTTGTAAGTGCTATGAAAACCCAAAGAAGCCTTTGTTAAGGTCTCGTTACCTAATAATAAATACTGTAAGTAATAGATGCATTTTTTGTAGTACCTAAACTAAAGTGCTGCCAAATTTATCAACTCTGTGACAGTTACTGGAAATTAGCTTAATAATATCTATGAACGTGTATTGGCCTGGTCACAATTCACAATTAGTTTTCAAATTCACTTTTAATGATTTGTGGAGATTGTTTGGTGCATTTTTCATTTACTTTTTTCTTGACTTCATATGTGGTCTCACAAACCTTTAGATAAAGTAGCTCCCCTAAAAAATATAAAGTTAAAAGGAATTCACTACAGAAACACATTCTATTATATGAGAATGTTGGTAATTGAGTAGCAACTAAATTACAAGTTTTCCCAACAGTATGTACCAGGACCAATAAAAGCAAAACAACAAACAACTGTTACATCTAATATAACAGTTATTTTCTTTATAAATAATACATTTGAACAGCTATTTAGCATTTTTTCCATCCATTCCTTAAATCTATCCCACCATGTATTCAATTTTGAACTAACCAAATTGACCTGGAATAAGCAGATTTAAGAATGGTGTGCTAAGGAGTGGTAAACTCAGTTTTAGGATTGCAGAGAGCAAAGCTATATCAGCAGTAGTCTCAAGGCAGAAAACACAGCAGGCACGCACACACCGCGGCATGCTCACACGGCAGCAGCACACGACTCAGTCAGCAAGCCGCTGAAGATCTATGGAAGCATCGCTTTCTTCAATGGGGAGGAAGATGGCCAGGTACAACCTTAAGACAACAGGCAACCCGAAGAAGTTCGTCATCAGCAACTGGATCAGCATGCCTGAAGAAGCGGCCAGGTAAAGGAAGCATCCTCCGGAAGATGGGATCCAGGAGGTAGGTACCAGACCCAGGGAGAGTTTGTCATGGGAGTGGTCATGGGAGTACCTCATAGGGGGAGACCGTACAGAGGCATATTGCGGGCCAAAGGGTGCTAACTCCAGGGAAGAAGAAGAACCGCAGCTGGCGGAAGAGCTCCTGTAGCTGTATCCCATGGGGAGTGGCCCGATGGAGCAGGTGGCAGTGGAGGGCCAGAAACCCACTCAGTGAAGCAAGTAAGCGGGTGAAGGGTGTGCACCGGAATCCTGCAACTAAAATAGGATGGGCAGGTACAGTGAATCTCCACCCCACTCTGGAGAAACACCCGATGATTCCAAGCTGGAAGACGGGCCTCGCGGGGAATGAGGAGCAATCACCGCCATAGGAGCAGAAAAAGCTGTGGTGCGGGTGAGGGACCGGCTTGTGTGTGTCGGCACCCAGACCACCTCGCCCCAAGAAGCGGTAGCGGTCTCGTCCCGGACAAGAGGAGTGCAAACAGCATGGGGTCCAAAATAAAGGGAGACCCTGGAGAAAGAAGAGAGGGTCTCCCAACAGGACAAAGCGTGAGCCAGAGTACTCATGTGCCTTAAAGGGCTGCTCTCTGCAGGGGCAGAGAAATGCCCTGAACCTGGCTTTGGATGAGGCAGAGCAGAGGTACACATTCTGCTTTCACGTCTCAAGGGCACGGACACAAGCAAGGGGGCACCAGTGTTATGATTGCCATGGTATTGGTCATACATGGAGACACTGTCTGAATGGTATCGCGGAGGACACCTGGAGGTGGCGTCGGCACAGCGTCTGCGCCCTTTTCCTCTTTTTGTTTTTAAGGAAGAGACCGTGGACTGCAATATGCCGGGACACTCTCACGGAGAAAAACCAGCCATTGTGGGACGGACCCTAAGAGCTTCAGCTGGGGGAGGGGTACAGTGACAGGTCACCAGGGACCTTGCCTCACCTGAATGCCTGGAGAAGCAAAGAACCGGGAGAGGGGCAATTCCTTCCCCGGGACACAAGAGGGCAGCCTCCCTGGATTGCATGGGGGCCACATAGTTTGGAAGCTCAACCCTGTGGGGGCCCGTGGCCACTGCCAGGGGGAACCTGGATGGTTCTGGAGCCATGGACTGCCAGAAAGTGCTGCCAGAAGGTCATCAGGGAACACCTGGAACATATCTAGGTGCATTCAGGGAGCCGGAGTCAGGAGACAGAGGACAAAGCTAGTAAAGGACTGAGTTTATTGTGGCTGTTTGGGATTAGTGTTGTGCTGTGTATAAAGAAGAAAGAAAATAAACATGTGTGCTTATAGACTATGGGAGTAAACTTCTGTCTGCCTGTGTTGAGACTGATCCTTCCACAATATATATATAGAGCATATCTCCACCTCTCCAGGGTCTCCTCAACCTGCTCACTACTATTGCTACAGATCACACTGTCATCAGCAAACATCATAGTCCATGGGGACTCCTGTCTAATCTCGTCTGTCAACCTGCCCATCACCACTGAAAATGAGAAAGGGCTCAGAGCCAATCCCTGATTTAATCCCACCA
The DNA here is from genome assembly GCF_016835505.1 of Polypterus senegalus. Lineage (NCBI taxonomy): Eukaryota > Metazoa > Chordata > Cladistia > Polypteriformes > Polypteridae > Polypterus > Polypterus senegalus. The sequence continues at coordinate 275,294,817 of NC_053155.1, forward strand.
CCACATCGAATGCATCTGTCACTCCTACCGCAGACCTCACCACAGTCACACTTCCCTCGTACGTATCCTGTACAACTCTTACATACTTCTCTGCCACTCCCGACTTCCTCATACAATACTACAACTCCTCTCGAGGCACCTGTCATATGCTTTCTCCAGGTCCACAAAGACGCAATGCAACTCTTTCTGGCATGAAACCATACTGCTGCTCACTAATCGTCACCTCACTTCTTAACCTAGCTTCTACTACTCTTTCCCATAATTTCATACTGTCGTTCATCAATTTTACCCCCCTGTAGTTACTACAACTCTGCACATCCCCCTTATACTTAAATATCATTTCCAGTACAGTTCTTCTCCACTCCCTAGGCTTCCTCTCACTTTCCAAAATTCCATTAAACAATCTGGTTAAAAACTCTATTGCCACCTCTCCTAAACACCTCCATGCTTCCACAGGTGTGTCATCTGAACCAATGGCTTTTCCATTTTTCATCCTCTTCATAGCTGTCCTTACTTCCTCCTTGCACATCTTTCCCAGCTCTGTCCCTCTGTCTAGCCAATCAGTACAGGTCCTTTTCTTCCCCTTTAGTATCCAACCTCTCATGCAACTTATCATACACCTTTTCTTTAACCTTCGCTCACTTCACCCTACGATTTTCTCCTTGTACTCTTGTCTACTTTCTGCATCTCTCTGACTATCCCACTTCTTCTTCACCATCCTGTTCCTCTGTGTACTCTCTTATACTCCCATACTTCCCCATTTCACCACAGGTTTCCTTTTCCTCCTTCTTCTGTCCAGATGTCACTCCAAACACCTTCTTGCTGTCACCCTTACTACTTCTGCTGTAGTTTCCCAGCTGTCTGGTAACTCTACACTGCCACCCAGTGCCTATTTTACCTCCTCCCTAAACTCAACCTTTCAGTCTTGCTTTTTCATATTCCACCATTTGATCCTTGGCTAACCCAGTCACAGGGAATGCACAAACCAGTGTATTTTTTTGTGCCAGTCCCAAGTCTGGATAAATGGGGAGGGTTATGTCAGGAAGGGCACCCGGTGTAAAATTTTGCCAAATCAATATGCGGACAACAATACAAATTTCCATACCGGATTGGTCGAGCCTCGGGTTAACAACGGCCGCCACCAGTACTGTTAGTCAACAAGGTGCTGGAGGAAATTGGGCTACTGTTGGCCAAAGAAGAAGGAGAAGAAGAGTGGGGAGACGTGTCTGGAGGCAGGAGGATAGGAGGAAGGTGAAGAGAGTGGAACTGAGGGCATGGGTGCAACAGAACAAGATTCAGAGGACAGAAATAGATATGGAAGAAAATGATCCATTTAATCCTTGGCTCTGCCCTCTTTCTCCTCCTCTTCTTGATCTCCAGCGTCATCCTAAAAGACCGCCATCCTATGCTGTCTAACCACATTTCCCCCTGCTACCACTTTGCAGTCTTCACATTGACTCTAATGCAAAGGATATAGTCTACATGTGTGCATCTTCCTCCACTGTTGTACATCACCCTATGTTCCTCTTTCTTTTTAAAATATGTTTTCACCACAGCCATGCCCATCCTTTTTGCAAAATCCTCTATCATTTGACCTTCTTCATTCCTGTCCTTGAAACCATATCTACTCATCACCTCCTTTTCTCCTCTGTTCCCTTCACAAACATGTCCATTGAAATCTGCTCCAATCACCACTTTCTGTCCCTTGGGTACACTGTCCATTACTTCATCCAACTCACTCCAGAAACCTTTCTCATCCATTGCACACACAGCTTGCGTGGCATCAACAGTAACAACATTCATCATCACACCTCCAATTTCCAACTTCATAATCATTACTCTGTCTGACACTTTTCTCACCTCCAAAACACTCTTGACATACTGCTCCTTTAGAATAACCCCTACTCCATTTCTCCACCCATCCACACCATGATAGAACAATTTGAATCCATCTCCGATCCACCTGGCCTTACTCCACTTCCATTTAGTCTCTTGTTCGCATAATATATCAGCCTTCCTTCTCTCCATCATATCGCCTAACTCTCTCCCCTTACCAGTCATACTGCCAACATTCAAAGTTCCTGCCCTCAGTTCCATTCTCTTTACCTTCCTCCTCTCCTCCTGCCTCCGGACACATCGCTCCCCTCTTCTTCTCCTTCTTCGATGAACAGTAGCCCAATTTCCTCCATCACCCTCTAGGCTAACAGTACTGGTGGCAGTCGTTGTTAACCCGGGCCTGGACCGATCCATTATGAAAATTTGTATTGTTGTCTGCATATTGATTTGCCAAAATTGTACACTGGATGCTCTACCTGAAATATCTGGGCTTGGGACTGGCACAAAGAAACACACTGGTTTTTGCATCCCCTGTGGCTAGGTTGACATAATATCATATCATATAATAAAATATAATATCATCAACCAAACAACAATAAATAGCTGATGTGAGTTTGTTGTTTTGTTTACTATTTTTGATTTTCTTATTTTGTATTAATTGTAGTCTAGTGACTAAACATTCCATTTCAGACTTCACAGTAGACTGTGGTCCTAGATTATTTACTATCAGGAAGGAATTGACAGACAGAAAAAAGGATTAGTAGATGGACTGAACAAGGTCAAAAACAGACTGAGATCAAAACTTAAAGTAGCTAACGCCCAGCAGCCAAAACCCAATATACAATCCTAAACTGTCAGAAAACAGCACAATAATTTTTTGAGCCTTGAGTCACAATAACTGTTCTAAGAACTGTTAGGGTTTTTGCTTGATATTCAGAATATTACCTTTTTTGTTCTCCCACTTAATACACTGCTGTTCTTCTGATGTCACCGTGTCCAACATGCTGATTCAAAATGGAGTTGCAGCAATTATAATAAACATAAAAACATAAAATACTGTTTCTTATGAATGAAGAATAATAATAAAACCACACTGACAACAGCAGTGATATCCATGATATCACGCTTCCATAGCTACATCCAGTCTGTGCTTGCCACTTGTTGAGCACTCTGTTGATGACAATAAGACAGGAAAGTTTCAGATGAGATCTAGGAATCCTCTGCTCAATTGCACTTTTCCATATGAGAGGCCTCTGTACAAAGTTGAAAAGTAACAAACTATTCTAGCAGTAGCCACGGACATTCCTCATAATTTGATGCCGCAAACCAGTTCAGCAATCCTCAGCTATTCTAGTTAGTTCTGCAAAGCCAAGCTGCAGTTGAATTGTGTCAGATGGCACATAGTTTTCTTTTTTAATCTGTACACTTATTGGAAATAGAAATTTGTTGCTGAACTGTCAAGGTTCAGATAGAGGTCAGGAATATTAAAACAAAGAAATACAAGGTGGGACCCAAAAACTTCCACAATTGGTCCGGAGCTTATAAATTGAAAATGTTTCATGACATTGTAATAGATTATTGAAATTACCTCCTTTAGGATGGAGAATTACTGTGCATACGACTATCTTCTGCATTCAACTAGCAAATCTCAGCAGTGTCCAAGATTTCACCATGACTCACCATGACTCTCCGTGACTTTCAGTAGGTTTCTGTTTTTAATGCTAGAGTGAATATTCCCACAAAAATTGGATTTGTCTCTTTAAAGGAAACTCAGCACAAACCTTCCCATAATTTGCTTTACGAGTGTAAATCTTTAGCATTTTGTAAACAGATGTGTTTCTAATATAGACAATGATATAATGACGAAAACGTGATAGGAAAGAAATAAAATCATCCAGTCTACAGGACCAAAGCACAATCTGAAAATACCCCCATATTGGAGCCGTGAAAGTCACACCTGCTCATACTTTCAACATACTATGAGCACCAGCAGGTCAGGAGAGAAGCCCAGCAGGGGAAAACCAGAAACACGTAGACTTGTGCTGTCCTGAGATGCCAGGTCACCCCTCTGGATGGCTAACTGTTGAGCAGAGACTTTATTAAAGGTTCATGAGAAGATGCTGGTGAACATGTTCATTTCTCAATTTTGGGAGCATTTCATTTAGCCTCCCTCCGATTTATCAAATGAAAAGAAAATGATAAATTGAAAAACTTTGTGTTTCTCAAAGCGTATTTTCTTCCCCACAATGTAACCCTGCCTAGACTGAAAACACCATTTGTTCAATTCTATTCACTTCAGATGCCTTTGGCTTTCTTTTTTCCTTTTACTGCAGATGCTATATGCTGTAAATACGGGAAAAAAACTGAAGTAATACTTCAGTGATTCCTTTATTTAGATCATCAGACTAATGTATGCAAATTAAACCTTATTAGCACTTGGATTTTTGTGTCTGCTTATCAAAATGTGCCTTTTCATGAAAATTGAATAAGTCCATTTATTTAGTTGGTATTAACAACCATTACATATACTGGTATGCAAATTAAAGTTGATTACAATTAATTAAGGGCTTTCTTGTTATTTGACCTTGTCTATAATTTATGTAAATGTTTTAAGAATCTGGCATATAGTTACTTTTGTAAAAGTGTAATAAAATGAGCTCTAAACAGAGTCTTCTCACTGTTGATAATCTTCATTGAGGTTAGCCTTACAGCTTAACCCAGCACAAAGCAAGTCAAGCCATTGCTCTTTTCAAGTGCTTTGTTGCCGTTCTTTTTTGTATTTTAGACTGCTTGAGCTGACAAGCTGTCATAAATACAGCATGATGGCTACAAGAAGAAAGGACATTTGCATAATAGAGTACTACTGTTTTGAATCCTTTGCAAAGAGCTTCCGGAGAGGGTGCTATATAAAATTAAAAATGCTTTTCAAATTCTGATCCTGTCACAGGTGCACCATATCCGTGTTAGCATTTTAAAATGTCTGTAGAGGTGGTGCTGCGGTTATTGGGGAACATGACATGTTGGCAAAAGAGAAAACATATATGCAAAGTTTTAATCCAGTCCATAATTATTTTAACTTGGAGTGTATTTTATGTAGCTGAGTCTCTTAAGTATCCCATATGATATAATAGCATAAGTGATACTTTTCTTCACAGATTAAGACAGTTCATAAAAGTGTATTATAAATTTGAATATATATGTGTTGTCACAAAAAACAGACATAAGAGTCGTAAAAAGGTTTTGGGCTGCCACCTGTATAATTGATTTCCTGGCTGCAAAGTCGATCAAATGAATACAGCACTGATGTGCACAAAACTGAGTCCAAAACAGAACTGAGGAAATAGGGAAAAGGTGGAGGCTTTTAAAGGGGAAGACAGGAAGTGAAGTCAAAGGGGTCAGGCTCATGAAGGTCTTCTGCCATTGGTGGGAGCCCGGACATGACATCACAGGGGCCGGAGCCAGCAAGGTCTCCTTCCATTGGCACGGTCACGGAAGTGACGTCAAGAGGACCAGGTGGAATCTCCCGTGAATGTCTGCAGGCCAAAGAGAAAAAGAGTCAGTGCACTCTGCCACATCCGGTATGTCTCGGAACTGCCTTTACTCAAGCCCTTTAGCTGCCTCCCATGCTCACTTGTGTGACAGTGTATATATATATACTGTATATATATATATATATATATATATATATATATATATATATATATATATATATATATTAAGGTATGTTAAATCCAGGCATATTCTGTAATGATGAACACTAATTATTTGCATGTCGCGGCATAAGAATGCTTACGTAAACAAAGACATCAATGAATCTCCTATACTGACAACAAAATCACAAAGCTGCAGTAGGAAAACAGCAGTCAACGAGGAAGAGTATTCTGCTACTGACTTATAGCCAGGGTCAGTATGTAGCCAAAGTTACTTTAGTCAGTGTTACTTGTTTAAGAGAATTAATTCAAGTTCTTCACATTTACAAGTGACATTTGCATGCATTTATGTTTCATTTATCTTGTTAAAGCATGAATTTTTATGCACTAAAGTTTAAAACGCAAGGTCCTATCATAATGGGAATAGCTGACATTTTTAGATTTTCCTTAAGAGTTGTGAAGTATAGCGGCCCGGACACACACAGGCGGACACCGTTTTATCCATCACACCATGTTTATTTACAATATTTACAAAAGTGCACCGCCACCAACCGGCCAGTTCCCCAAAGTCTAGGCTCTCACTAGCCACTGTCTTTTAAACACAACACACTCGGGCCTCTCCTCGCCTCCACTGTCATGACCTTGTCGTCCTCCTCCTCACCCGACTCCAGCCTTGATTGCAGGGCGGCGGCTCCTTAAGTAGGTGGCTGATTGGTGACCACACCCAGCCACCTGCCACAGTCTATGATATCACCCATTAATGTAACAAAACCAAGTGCCTAAAATTTTGCTTCTTTTTGTTAGAAAACATATAACCTATATTTTCCGCAGCCTGAAATTATATTTAATTATGAACAAATTGACAGAATTTTGTGTACAAAATTACATTTGCAGTGAATCTCATATTTTCATGTTGCTAAACAATTTGTGAAATAAAATGCAGTTCACTTCCAGTCGTCCACACAATGAGAAAGATGTTTAGTTCCTGTCCAGATGTGCCTGCTTGTCTTTTAGTATTTAAATAAAAATCTCAAATAAAAATATAAGTGTGCATATCCTCAGCTAGGACAAGGCGGTTGCTAGATTACAGAGTGTGGGTCTTCCCAGCGGCGCCTTTCTGTTTACTGAGCTTTCACTTTAAGAAACCACAATAATGTGCACAATGGTGAGCTTTGGTGTGGAACATATACTGCATATCACATGTTTTGTAAAAAGAGTTCTGTACTTATCTGTCCTGTTACCACAAGAGGGGTGTTGCAGCACCCCAAACCTCAGACGCAACTTCACAGATACAAGTCCCAATATAAAGAAAAGGTTTATTAATAATAATACTTTATAAAAAGGCTTCAAACATGGCATAAAGCAAAGTACAATTCTTCTCTTTCCTTTCTTCACCTTTGCACCACCCAAGTTTTGTCCATCCTCCACACCTGACTTTAACTCCCCTGGATGAGGTCGAGTGGCTTCTTTTATGCCAGACCCTGGAGTACTTCCAGGTCAATCGGAAGTCCCAAAAAAGTAGGAGTTCTTAACCCCATCAGCTCCCATTGGCAGTCCCCATTGACCCGAACAGGGCTGCCTCCTGGGTCTATAGGTTCCAGCATGCTATGCGGACGTCCACACGGGGATCCTAACCCAAGAAGGCTGTCACCTAGTATTTTGGGGGAGAAAATATTTAGCAGTGCTCTTCTCTCCAAGTCCTTCCATTGCACTGGCTTGCCAGGCAGGTAAGCTACCTTGATCAATCCCAGTAGGGATGCCAGTCCATGTGTGCCATCTATTACAGCCCAAACACAAATCCTCACAAATCACTTTAGTAGAGTTTCCCAATTCACTATTGAAAAGCTGAAAAACAAATTTAGAATGAGTTTTGTGAAAATATGTGCAGATCGAAACTTCCCTGTTTCACTCATAACTTAATATTTTCTAAAGCCCTCATAATTCAATTTAGGTTCATGGGATGCCAGTGCCAGTTGTGTGCAAAGCAGAAACCTGTTATGTGTTTTGTTGTAATTTAGGGTTTGTTTTCACAGAATAGAATTTGATTTAGTCATTAGTTATTTTTATTGTCAGATTTGTTTTGAAGAAGTTTGCAATATTTTGCAACATCTTGTTTTTCATTTTTGGTTCTGTTGCTGGTGTCACAGTCCCAGAAGATGCCCATAGTGATATCTTGAAGCTGCCAACTTGTAAGCTGGAGCTGTGTGTTAAGATTGTAGATACTGAAATGAAATGAAATCCTGAAGTGCACTGTTGTGATTTAGTTTTCTGGCTCTTATCTAATGTTCTGAAATTTTAATGATGATTTGCCTTCTTTGTTGATGACCCAAATTATTGATCATTTTGACTTTTGGCCTTTTGTTTGTCTATAAACTGGCCAAATTTCTAATTATTTGCTGAACCTTAATCAGCCCTGGGCAGGCACAGTGCATCATCTTAAATACAATGAAATGCTGACTTGGAATATTTTGAATTCTTTAAAATGACTGAAAATCAAAATAAGAGGCAATGCAAATATAGAAATAAGAAGTGAAACATAAGAAAGAAACTTTGATGGAAAAAAAAAGAAAAAACTGATAAGCCTTTTAAGAAATATTTAAGTTTATTAGCTGCAGTCTTAAAACTAATTAATAACTCTAAACCTGAAATAAAAAATTGAAATGTGCGTGCTCATTTGACCAAGAGGCCAGTAGTTTAATGTATATGACAGAAATAGTTAACAGCAGAAAAAAACAGGATGTTTTTATTTTTTAAATTTCTCAATTGTTAACAAGAAAATTATGTGTGATGTCTTGACAGCCTTATTATGTAAGCAAATGTCCCTTTTTGGAAATTTCCCTCTGCAAGCCTAGGAAAAACTGGGCTTATGAAAATAATTTCTTTTTTCTTTTTTTTTAAGAAATAAAGAAAGGATTTGTTTTTCTTTAAAAAAGACACAATGAAAGAACACTTCTGTATCTGGAAAATAAAAGAGAGAATGACAAAGAAAAGAACAACTATGTGCTAATTAAAATAAACAAATAAATAAATAAGACAACAATAAAACCCTTTAGGTAGCTTAACAGACGTTCTCAAAGTTGTCTTGCTCCTATAGTGCCACAGTGTTCTCTCTCTTTTGTCAAGAATGAGATATTCTACTGGGTTTACATGAAAGAATTCATGGAGAAAGAGTTGTGGCTAAGATCAGTAGCGGACCTTGTCTGTTGGTTTCACGAGGCTAGTCAAGTGAGTAGCAGACGTAAAGTGTCATATATTTCAGCAGCATCACCAAGTTCCAAAGATTACTCAGGGCAGAGGACGTGGATCCAAAGTAGTGAAGGTGTTATTATGGAAAAAATGACTTATTCCTGAATTTATCATTTTAGTGTGATTACTACTGACTAATAACTGACTATTGTGAGCTGTGCTCATTGTCAGAAGCAGCCAAGTTGACTTAGTGCAGATTCCATTTTCCTTCACTTTAGTGTACACACACATATAATGCATTCAATCATTCAGAGCTCACTCTACATTAATGCATACATTGAGGCATGATGTAAGATACAATGTGAATAATGCACACCAAGCAGTAGTAAGCGAGCACATAAAACATAAAGTTTAGATAAAGATACTGGACTTATATACTGTACATACTAACTCAGTACAATTCTCATTCTCTCTTATTTTTGTTTTGAGTTTGATTCAATAGCACCCTCTAGACACTGTCATGAACTGGAGAGTCCCATCGCACAAAGGTCCCAAACTATGATTCAAATGCCCACTGGGGGGAGAATTACAGTCAAGCCCTGGCCAGCCACAAAAAAAAATAATGAAGAATCTTTATAACTGAAAGATTTATTTAAAAAATAATGATATGTGGCACTAAAGTAAGTACCAGTAGAACAAGACAAAATGGAAGAGAAGAGAACAAAGTCACAATCTGAAATTTAATAGGCAAAGTCACAAAAACAGAGCTCAGGTACAATAAAAATCCACCAAATCACAAAAATACAGAAAATCATGATCCTCAACTCCACAAGTCTATTCACAGTGAACAAGAAGGGGCTCTGGGTTGTCCCTGCCTTTATAGGACTGGGGGCAGTCCTTTGACAATGATGGACAGGTCACCCTCCCACACACACACACATGCGCTGCATAACAACATAAAAGCTTGGACATAAAAAACAAACACATTAGACCCCCATGCCACTAACCACCATAACAGCTGTGGATAAATGCTATGTCCCACTACAATGAGTGGAATAAATGAATAATGCCAGGCAGGGTTATGTTCCTGAAACACCTCACGGATATGGAAGCCACAAGTAAATATTGAAGAAGCATTGATCCTGTGGGAAACATGGGGTTAGATTCCAGAGGGATGGTGGATTGGAGGGAGGACTAGTGGGGGGGAGATGGGGACAGGTGGGGGACAGGCTTATTAATGATCCTTCTGCAGGTCCACCTTTGGAAAACTTATGAGTTTTACTTCCTCTATAGTCAGGTTTGATCATCTGCTAGGGCTTTGCCAGAGACCATGTAGATAGATAGATAGATAGATAGATAGATAGATAGATAGATAGATAGATAGATAGATAGATAGATAGATACTTTATTAATCCCAAGGGGAAATTCACATAATCCAGCAGCAGCATACTGATACAAAGAACAATATTAAATTAAAGAGTGATAAAAATGCAGGTAAAAACAGACAATAACTTTGAATAACCTTAACGTTTACCCCCCCAGGTGGAATTGAAGAGTCGCATAGTGTAGGGGAGGAACGATCTCCTCAGTCTGTCAGTGGAGCAGGATGGTGACAGCAGTCTGTCGCTGAAGCTACTCCTCTATCTGGAGATGATACTGTTCAGTGGATGAAGTGGATTCTCCATGATTGACAGGAGCCTGCTCAGCACCTATTGCTCTGCCACGGATGTCAAACTGTCCAGCTTCATTCCTACAATAGAGCCTGCCTTGCTCACAAGTTTGTCCAGGTGTGAGGCGTCCCTCTTCTTTATGCTGCCTCCCCAGCACACCACCGTGTAGAAGAGGGCACTTGCCACAACCGTCTGGTAGAACATCTGCAGCATTTTATTGAATGTATGACTGCAGTAAGGCCAATCTATGGACTATCCAATAGGTAGAAGCGCTGGGTAGTGGGTACAAAAGGCCTGAACTTAATGGGAATTCGACATTCATGGGGAACAATTGAAAGCCCCAGCTCCCATTTGAATGGGTTCAACAGCTTGCCCATGTCACTTGGCGTCACCTAGTCACTTGTTGATCTATTAAGTGCTGTGCCCATTACGCCCCTGGTAATCTAAGTGCATTACAATCCTTTTATTGGTGCTGTGTAATAGGCCTCTCAGAATTTTTTTTATCTACTGTGCCTTGACACCTGTAGACTGCAGGTGTCGTAAAATGGATTACACTTTTCTAGACCGAGATAAGTGAATCCATAGAGAAGTTTTACTGTTGTAAATCAACCTACACATAAAGCAGGTCATACGTTAGACTTAGCGATTACTAAAGGACTAAAAGTTGATATAAAGCAGGTCATTGATATTGGTCTATCAGACCATTTCCTTCTACTATTTAATATAGAAATAATGATAGAAAAAATTAATGAGAAGCATATTGTTAAAAAACGCTTCTTTGACTCATCAGCAGCTTTAAAACGTATAAACATTCTAAGCAATCAGTCCGTTTATAGTGCCAACTATAATAGCGAGGATAATGTAAATAGTAAAGTGGAAAACTTTAATTCTAAAGTAAGAACTGCTGTTGACATAGTTGCACCTGAAAAGACAGTTAAAAAATCTTCTAGCATTGTTATTCCATGGAAGACCCAAAGAGTGTCTGATTTAAAAAGAACATGCCGCAGAGCTGAGCGTAAATGGAGGAGAACTAAACTAACTATCCATTATGAGATATTGAAGGTTAAAATAACAGAATACAATAACACTGTCTGCCTTGAGAGGCGCTGCTATTTTTCTAATATTATAAATAACAATGCTAGTAATCCCAGAGTCTTATTTTCTACAATTGATCATCTGTTAAACCCAGGTAACTCAAAGGAATGCCCCCAGAATACTTCCAGTGAAACCTGTGAGAACATTGCTGTATTTTTCAATCAAAAAATTAATGATATTAGAAATAACATAGTATATCTCCCCAACACTGCAGAACCTCCTAAGCCCCAGTACTCCGTTATAAACAAATTAAATTCTTTCACCAGGATAGATTTACCTGAATTACATAGTATAATCTCTCAACTGAAACCCTCCACCTGCGTCCTTGACCCAATACCAACCAGGTTTTTCAAAGAAGTATCAGGCGTGCTAATTGATAATATTCTTGACATAGTAAATTCGTCATATGATATGGAGTCTTCCCAGACTGTCTTAAGACTGCTGTAGTTAAACCCCTGCTCAAGAAAAATAATCTTGACCCCTCTGCTTTTGAAAATTTTAGACCCATCTCTAACCTGCCCTTCTTAAGTAAAATTCTAGAGAAGGCAGTCATTATGCAGTTAAATGACCACCTAAATAAACATGCTATTCTTGATACATTTCAGTCAGGCTTCAGAACAAATCACAGCACAGAAACTGCACTCGTTAAAGTAGTAAATGACTTGCGGGTAAATGCAGACAGAGGCCATTTATCTGTTCTCATCCTCTTAGATCTGAGTGCTGCATTTGACACCATTGATCACAATATTCTTAGAAATCACCTTAGTCAATGGGTGGGCCTCTCTGGCAGGGTCTTAAATTGGTTTGAATCCTACCTGACAGGGAGAAAATTCTTTGTTAGTTGTGGTAATCACAACTCGAAGACACATGATATCCGATATGGGGTTCCACAAGGCTCTATCCTGGGTCCGTTGCTCTTCTCAATCTATATGCTTCCGTTAGGTCAGATTATCTCAGGTTACAACGTGAGCTACCACAGCTATGCTGATGACACACAGCTGTACTTATCAATAGCACCTGATGACACCGACTATCTTGATTCACTAACACAATGTCTGACCGGTATCTCAGAATGGATGAATAGTAACTTTCTCAAACTAAATAAAGAGAAAACTGAAATTTTAGCAATTGGCAATAACGGATTCAATGAAGTTATCAGAAATAAACTTGATGCATTAGGATTAAAAGTTAAGACGAAAGTAAAAAATTTAGGGGTAACTGTTGACTGTAATCTGAATTTTAAATCGCATATTCATCAGACCACCAGGACAGCATTTTTTCACTTAAGAAACATAGCAAAAGTTAGACCTCTTATATCACTGAAAGAAGCTGAGAAATTAATTTACGCTTTTGTTTTCAGTCGACTAGATTACTGTAACGCACTCCTCTCAGGACTACCCAAAAAAGACATAAATCACTTACAACGAGTGCAGAATGCAGCTGCTAGAATCCTAACTGGGAAAAGAAAATCCGAACACATTTCTCCAGTTTTGATGTCACTACACTGGTTGCCTGTGTCATTCAGGATTGACTTTAAAATACTGCTTATGGTTTATAAAGCCTTAAATAATCGCGCTCCATCTTATATATCGGAATGCCTGACACATTATATTCCAAATCTTAACCTTAGATCTTCAAATGAGTGTCTCCTTATAATTCCAAAAGCTAAACTTAAAAGAAGTGGTGAGGCGGCCTTCTGCTGCTATGCACCTAAAATCTGGAATAGCCTGCCAATAGGAATTCGCCAGGCTGATACAGTAGAGCACTTTAAAACACTGCTGAAAACACATTACTTTAACATGGCCTTCTCATAACTTCACTTTAACTTAATCCTGATACTCTGTATGTTCAATTCTTCATAATAACTATTCATAGTGGCTCTAAAATCCATACTGACCCCAACTCTCTCTTCTGTTTATTTTTCCATTTTCTTTGTGGTGGCGGCCTGCACCACCACCACCTACTCAAAGCATCATGGTGCTCCAACATTGATGGACTGAAAGCCAGAAGTCTACGTGACCATCAACATCAAGTCCTTCCGTAAGAACCCTAAATCCAAAGAGGACTGTTTTCATTTATGTTAGGTAGAATGCCCAAAGGTGACTGGGCGGTCTCATGGTCTGGAATCCCTACAGATTTTATTTTTTTTCTCTAGCCGTCTGGAGTTTTTTTTTGTTTTTTCTGTCCACCCTGGCCATCGGACCTTACTTATTCTATGTTAATTAATGTTGACTTATTTTTATTTTTTACTGTGTCTTCTATTTTTCTATTCTCCATTTTGTAAAGCACTTTGAGCTACATTTTTTTGTATGAAAATGTGCTATATAAATAAATGTTGTTGTTGTTGTTGTGGACAATAAGGGCGCTGTTGCCCCAGGAAACCCAATAGACAGACATCCAGGACACACGTATAAAAGCACTAAGAAGAATGTTAATATTTTTCTTCAATAAAGTGCACAAAGTACCACACTCTCCACAATTACAATAATCAATATTTAATACGGTACTATAAATCAATCCTCCACTCCCAGCAGCTTCGTCACCCAACCTCCCAACTCCAGCTCAGCTTGCTGGGTCTCCAGTAGTCCTTTATATATTCCATGACCCGGAAATGTTTCTCCTCTTCTTCTGGGTCAAACGCCACATCATCCTCCTCAAGCATCCCGGAAGTACTGTGGGCTTCCATCCTCGTGACTCCGAAGTACTTCCAGGTTATAAGAATAATAGGAGTCTCCAGGTCCTTTTTTAGCTCTCCCTGGCAGGTCTGAGAAAATGGACTCCACGTCCCATGAAGCCACTGCAGGAATCCAGGGTACATTTACTGTCCAGGGGAGCTGCCACCTAGTGTCCTGGGGAAGGCAGTGTCGTGGAAAGGCTGCCCTTATCCATTCTTCCGATCCTGGGACGTCCCAGCTGGATTGAGGTGCCGGCTCTCTCTCACACTGTATTAAGCAAAATAAAAGTTGTATTTATAGAGATACAGCGGATGTGAATAACTTTTGCACCACAGATATTATAGTGTGACTAACAAGGATCGAAAGGGTGGCTAAAGTGGGTGATGTCAAAATGTGAACAATGGAACCACAGATAGGAGAATGGTAATTTTGGTTATATGAATTTCAAATTTTTATTTATTTTAATTTAACATTTTCAAACTGCGGATAACTGGATAGAAAACCCATATCTGAGGGGGACACACTGTAATAAACAAGATTAACGAGAAAAAAATAAAATAGACACAAAACAGACATTTCAACTTCCTTCTCTGGCTGAAATATAACAGAGACCACTACTGGCATATGTTGTATCTGATTGATACAGAGATGTCAGATATACAGGGCTTATAAAAAGTGTTCAGCCCCTTTGGAAGTTTTCACATTTTATTCATTTAGACCACTTTGCAGAGATCAGCTTTTATCTTGACATTAAACAAGTCTTTTTCTGTTGATCAGTGTCAAAACAGCCAAATTAAATCCAATGTGTTTCAACATTGTAGAAAAATACAATGTGAAAACTTGCAAGGGGGAATTAATGTTTTTTATAGGTATTGAACTTACCTGCCGAGTAAAACGTTTGTATAAACAAATAGCTACTACATATAATGCTGACTTTATTTGTTAATTAGAATTTGGGATGAACCCTAAATAACAATGGAACAACAAGCAGCATGTTTGAGAAGACACATAGGATATAAAGGAAACTGTTGCTGATTAAACTCTCACAATCTAGTTGGCCAAATAAAAAATATGTAAACCTAAACCAAAGTAAAACAAGTAGATCCAATGACTTGAGATAAACATATGCTGATGTGAAGATCCTGTAAGAAATAAACAGACACAGCATAAAGGTTTGGGGTTTTCTGGCCCTGTATACTGTAAAGCAGGGGTCTCCAACACGTTGCTACCGGTAGCTCGCAACCCCTTCCCAAGTAGCTCACCAAAGGGTTAATGAATCCTACATAAATTTGAAAGCTTGATTAGTCAAATTAGGGGTGCGTGATCTTTCCAAAAAAACATATCACGATGTTTTTAACACAAAATCACAATCCACAATCTGAATTGCAATCTATCTTTTCAATGTGACACACACTTAAGAGAATATCCAGACTCAAACTCATCAAGACCTAAGTAACAGTTTATTTTCAATATCAAACAAAGTTGAATTCGATTGTTCTCTCATTCACTAGCTAAGCGAAGTTAAGGAACACGCCCCGAAGCTGGTGTGTGAATGAAGAAGTCCCCTCCCCTTGGCCCATTGCGTGTTTCTCGGATTTGCACAAATAAATAGTTACCACAAGCAAACTATGATACACAGCGAAATGAGAGAAGTTGCGACATCAACCGGAATGTTCCAGCAAATTATAGAAAAAAACCCGATCTAAATCTGTTAAGTAGTTGAAAAGTGGACAGACAGAGAGATATTGGATTGGGAGTCCGGACATATTCATTGCGGCGTTGCTTCTTTTTTTCTGCAGAAATAAAGAAAAAGAGGTTAGTATCCCACCTTTGCCCCCTGGAACAATATATTACGCTGCATGCCGGGTTTTTCTGTGGCTCCCTATGCGCGCATGCATGACATGCCCCGGGCCCAGACCCATTGGGTGAGAGCATCAGCCTTGGCCTGAAGGTTACCTTGCCGATAAGTGACGGTAAACTTGTACGGCTGAAGGTCCAAAAACTATCTTGTGAGCCTTCCACTGGAGAGAGGCATGTTCCGTCACTAGGGTGAACTCACGACCCAACATGTAGTACCTCAGGTGAGTCACAGCCGGATTGATAGCCAAAGCCTCCCTCTCCACTGCTGCATACCTTTGTCTCCCAGTCCAACAGTTTCTGGGTCAGGTAGATCATGGGATGTTTGACACCATCGATGCTTTGGCTCAGCACGGCACCTAGACCTGTGTCTGAAGCATCGGTTTGTTCAGTTGTTCAGTTGTTCTCAATATCGATGCCGTTGTCAGGGCCGTCTTAAGGTCACTGAATGCTTGTTCCGTTTCATTGTCCCATACCACATATAAAGGAGCCCATTTCTTTGATAAATTTGTCATGTGCGCGGCCCTCTGGGAGAATCAAGGTACGAACCGGCGGTAGTAACTTGCTAAACCCAAGAAAGCTTGCACCTGTCACTTGATAATCGGACAGGGCCATTCCAGGATGTCTATAATTTTAGAGCATTGTGGTTTCACCAGTCCTCCCTCCACCAGGTGACCTCGTTAAACCCAAAGAAACATTTACG
This sequence comes from Polypterus senegalus, assembly GCF_016835505.1. Classification (NCBI taxonomy): domain Eukaryota; kingdom Metazoa; phylum Chordata; class Cladistia; order Polypteriformes; family Polypteridae; genus Polypterus; species Polypterus senegalus. Next base: position 275,311,489 of record NC_053155.1, read on the forward strand.
TGGATTAATGCGGAGGCCTGCCTTCGCTAGCGTTAAGAGGACGGCTTAACCTTGCAAGATATATTCCTCCCAGGTGCCGGAATAGATGACCATGTCATCCAGGTAGGAGGCACAATAGGACTGGTGGGGCCGTAGTACTCTGTCTACCAGACGCTGAAAGGTTGCTGGCGCCACGTGCAGCCCAAATGGGAGAACCTTATATTGCCAATGCCCACTAGGGGTACCGAAGGCTATTTTCCCTTTAGCAGATGCCGCTAAGGGCATTTGCCAGTATCTCTTTTTGATGTCAAGAGTAGTCAAGTAACAAGCCATACCCAGGCGCTCAACAAGCTCGTCCACACAGGGCATAGGGTAGGCATCAAATCTGGGGACCTGATTAAGATGTCTAAAGTCATTACAGAATTTCCAGGAGCCGTCTGGCTAGGAAACGAGGATGATGGGACTGGACCACAGGCTGTGACTTTCCTATATGATGTCCATATCAGGTATCCGTTGGATTTCCAGTCCCACCTCCGCATGTTTTGCCTCCGGGAGGCAATAGGGCCGTTCCCTAACCACCACCCCGGGATCTGTCACTATGTCATGTTCAATCAGCGAGATGCGGCCTGGCGTCTCACTGACCACTTCCGGGACAGACAGGATTGCATGTTCAAACTCCTGCCATTGGTGGGACGTCGAATTGGGGCCAAGGTTAAGGTTTAATTTTTCTGAGAAAAGGGAGAGGGCCGTTTCGGTGTTAGGGCGGTCCTCCCAATTCCTTCACGGTTTCAACAAATTCACATGATAAACCCTCTTGCTCGGCTGACAATTCGAGATCCGAGCCCCTTTCTCTCTTTAACCTCGTATGGGCCCTGCCAACGGGTAATGGGTTAAGAATTTTGAATGGGAAGTGGGCATGAGCACCATCACCCGGTACCCCAGCTGGAATTCCTGGAGGGACATGTTCCGGTTATAATGCCGCGCCTGTGCTGCTTGAGCACGCGACATGTGTTCTTTTAGGAGGGGTCAAATTCTATCTAGACTATCGCACAGTTGCGCGATATACTCTAAAATGTTAGTGGAGGGAAGAGCCTCCACTTCCCAACCTTCTTTGAGAATGTCCAAAATGCCCTGGGGTTGGCGGCTGTATAAGAGCACCTCCCAATAGGCAAAAAGCACGATGTGTAAAAGCTGATCCCAGTTCCTGTCATCCGCTCTGACTACCTTGCAGAACATCTGTTTAAGCGTCTGGTTAAAATGCTCTGCCAACCCTTCTGTCTGAGGGTGGTAAACAGACGTCTTTAGATGCTTGATATGGAGTAACTTGGCAACCTCCCTAAACGTATCCGAAGTAAAGAGAGTACCTTGGTCCTTGAGGATGTCTTTAGGTATTCCCACTCAGAGAAAAAAGGCCTACCAATTCCTTTGTGATATTTTTCGTGTTAGTGGAGTGCAAGGGAACCGCCTCTGGGTATTGAGTCATGTAATCTATCATAGCCAAAATATACTTATGGCCATGATTCAAAGGCTCCAGGGGTCCTACTAGATTGATTCCGATCCTTTCAAAGGTAACATCAATGAGGAGAATTGAAACAAGAGGAGCACGGTCCTTCCTAGGTATTTGACGTAACTGACAGACCAGGCAGGACTGATAGAAACGTCAAACCTCCTCATTAATTCCGGCCCAATAAAATCAGAGCTTTATTCTCTCCAAAGTTTTCTTGGCCCGAAGATGGGCGCCTAGGAGGTGGTCGTAAGCCAGTTCACAGACCTCCCGCCAGTAGGTCCGCAGCACTGGCAGCAACTTCCGTACCCGCCTTCGTGGTCCGTGACTCGATACAACAGATCGTTTTCAAGCACAAAGTAGGGTCCCGGTGGTATGGAACTGTCCGACGCACTGACGTCAACAGAAATGATGGCATTCCAAGCAAACTTCAGGGAATCATCGTTCCACTGTTCTCTTTTAAAGGAGAGTGGCGTGGATTTAAATTGGAAATCCATGCCATCTAAGGGATCTACCAGAGACAGGGGATTTTTATCTGTCTGACCCGGATCCCCACCCTGTTGAACTTCTGGGTCAGGGTCCGTCGCCAGAGAATCTTCCCTCTGGTCGCTTGCACCATCAATGTTTGCCGAGGTGCATGGCGTGGGAGCCGCGGGGAAGGCGCCCTGTCCATCCATAATGAGACCCAACTTGGCAATAGGAGTGGTTCCTTCTCTATCGCATTTTTTTTCTGACCAGTCCAAGAATTACTGGAAAGGGGGGCTCAGGTAACATGGCCATGAGCAGCTGACTCAGCTCACCCTTCCAGGTTATATAGCATTTCGTGGACCTGTAAGACCTGGTCTCCCCATGTACACAGGTGACATTCATGTGCTGGCTTACCCACTGTCGCGGTAGGACATAACGGCAAGCAACAATGGTAATGTTACTCCCGGTATCAAACAATGCAACCACCGAGTGCCCATTTATGAAGACCACTCCTGTATTCAGGACAGCCAGGGGGTTAGACAGAGCACAATACCTGTCTCCTTTGACCCAGCTGCAATCAGCTTCGGTTTCGCCAGAGCTTCAGCAGTGCGACAGTTGGCTCAGGGTTGGCGACACACCCCTGTCAGGCTCCACGAGAAGGCTTCTCCGACCCCCCGACTCGGTTCACTGAGAGATAACTTTCCAGGACCTCCAGAAGGCCTTTCATGTCTTTGTAGGGGCGTTGTCAGACCTGCTGGGCGAGATAGTCTGGCATGTCATTAACTAGCCCCTCACATGCCACCTGTTTGACTACCTGGCGGGTCTGATTAATGTCTGGCCTTAGGCAGCGGCCCATCTTACCCCAGAACTCAAAGGCCTGGGCTCTCGCAGGGTGATCGGGGTCAAATTTCTGGTTTTCCATTCACTCGCCTGCTGGCCCAACGTGACGCCATAGAGGCTCAAGATCTCAGCCCTCAGGAGGTCATAGTCTGCAGCTTCCTCCTTGGGGAGGTCATGAAAGGCCCGCTGCATGATGCCCTTCAAATACAGCGCCAGTATGGACGCCCACTCCATCCGCGGCCACTGATTCCGAGAGACTGTCCTCTCGAAAATCATTAAATATGATTCAATATTGTCCGATTCTGAGAGCGGAACGATTGGAAGAAGTGGAGGCCATGCAGGCTCCGGTCTTAATGTTTCCGTTGTAGCCAGCCTTGTTTTGGTTTCCTCTAGCTCCTGCTTCTTAGCTGCCTGTTCTACCTGTAGAACCTGGAGTCGCGTCGCCAAACTGTTCAGAACGGTGTTTAGGTCTTGTCCTTCTGACATCTTTTGGACAATGTACCCTGCCCACTACGCCACTGTAAGAAATAAACAGACACAGCATAAAGGTTTGGGGGTTTCCGGCCCAGTATAATGTAAAGCTTTTGAAATTCAGTCAGTGTTTTCATCCACATGTACAACAGACAGCTTGTAATGATTGACAGGGACATTTTATGATGTGGGACCGGAAAGACACATTTGGAATGCTGGGAAGGAATGTATGGGAGTCATGACATCATCAGAGGTGGGCAATTGAAGGAAGAATGCGAGAGTGGCAGTGCCTGGTTAAGGAGTCTGGGTGTATTCATGGTGGCGTTGCTTCTTTCTTTCTGCAGAAATAAAGAAAGAGAGGTTAGTAGCCCGCCTTTGGCCCCTGGCACGATATATTACGCTGCGTGTCGGATCTTTCTGCGGCTCCCTATGCGCGCGTGTGTAACAAACACTAATTCACAACAGGAGAAAAGGTTCAATCCTGGCCACTTTTTCATTTATGACTATTAATAATGGGTGCAGTCAAACCCCAGTAATGGGGACAGGCCAGGTTCATGTCAAATGTTGTGAGGCAGAGACTCCAGGGACAATTGTGAGGAACCAGGAAAAGTAAATGTGAGACAAAAGTTGTAGTAAGTGCTGGGCATGGGTCAAAATCAGCAGATCAAAAAGGTAAAGCAAGAGCAACAGGAATACAGGGCAAGACAAAAATCAAATCAAAGTCAAGAAAGGATTTTAAAAACAAAATAAACCTAGTACTTGGCCTAGCTGAATCAAAACTAACTATTGCTTTGATTTATACACATCCGAGGCATAAACTCAAATGGAATCGTGGCCAAATTTATACCAGAAGTTCAGAAACGGCACACGTGTAAATTGTAATCACTTGATACAACAACTGCTTTGTATAAACGGGAGGAAATAAAATAATTTTAAAATATATTCCAAATGATAATAAGCCACCAAAAACAAATTTAAAACAAAAGGTAATCCTAATTATTTAAAAAATAACAGACTATAACGTTAAGAAGCTTATTGTAATGTTAAATTAACGGTTAAAAACTGGCAGCTGTAGTTCCCAGAACTTTACCATAAAAAAATAAGGTGACAATATTTTTGGGTCTATGGTATAACTTTTTGAAATTGTATATGATACAGTAACATTTTTCTTTACAGCATATTGCAATGGAAGTGAATATTTAAACATAAACTGAGATGCATGCCTTGTAATAAATATGTCAATCATTTAAATCAAAAACTGCTCTCAGAAGCACGGACCAGTATGCAGTTTGCAACAATAAAATAATAATAATACTTTGCATTTATATAGCGCTTTCTCACTACTCAAAGCGCTCAGCAATTGCAGGTTAAGGGCCTGCTCAAGTGGCCAACAGAGCAGAGTCCCTTTTGGCATTTACAGGAATTGAACCAGCAACCTTCCGATTGCCAGTGCAGATCCCTAGCCTCAGAGCCACCATTGCGCCTAAGAACATATCAAATAACAACAATAAATATCAAACATGTTACGCCGTTTAGTTTTATACATTGAAAGGAAATCAGTGTTAAATGAAGTTATGGCCCATTGCCTAGTGGAGAAATTTATAAAGTTTGTTTTGGTGGTGTGTGTTTGCCAGTTTATTGTAAACAACCCACCATTAATCAGCAAGTTTTCTCAGTCTGTTTTTTCCCCACTGTGCAAAGGAATGAGGTTCACCAGGAACAAAATAGTTAAAGGGGGCATTTTCTTATGCAAATATCAAAACTGTATGTAAATTTAGAAATTTGTGACAAGAAAAAAAAAAACAGAAAATGTGTAAATTCTGAAAAATTGCATCCTACTCTGTATGGCAACCACACAAAGTTATTTTACCTCGGGTGCACATAAATTAAAGTAATGTCAAAGAAACAGCTACATAAATAAAATGATCATTTTGAGTTAAATTAACGTAAGACAGCAGTTTAAAATTGAAGAATATATATTTTTGATTACCATGTGACAGTGTATTAAAGCAAACCAGACAAGGGTCAATAAACATATGATACAATTTACTTCCTGATGGCATTATCTTGTTTTTTGGTGCCATGGCTACCCTTTTTTTCACAGAAATTTTTTTTTTATGGGTTAACAATGTAAAAAATATATCGGTCTGTATGTTTCATTTCAGTGCTTTGGGTGTTATTGAAACAGTGCTTTACTGTTGTTTACCTTCATTCACTATTTAACAATTTTACACTGTAAAATCAATGGCCATTTTTTACAGTGTTGGTTATCAAATGTATGGCTTCCTTTATGCATTTTTAAAGCTGTCATGAATTACTGCTGCTTTCTTCTTATTGTGGGGGTTTAACAAATTATTTTAATCTTAATGTTAATTTATGCTAATTTATTAATTTATGTTGAATATTTTATTTATTTTAATGTTTTCTTATTGATTTTTATGACCTAAGCTATCATGTTGACGATTGCCAGGCTGGTTGCTATCAAGTATTTGGTGTTTCATTGCATTTTTTATCACAATACTTACACACTTTGAAAGTATTGCAGACAATATTCATTGTCCAAACTTTTGCTTTTAAAATGTGTCCTACTAAATTAGTAGTCAGCAGAATAAAGATTTAGTTAGTTTTTCTGAACCTTCTGACTGTGTTTTTCAACTTGGATTCTTGCTTTACATTTTGGTTTTGTTTACTTCGCTTCATTCTGATTTATGACTCCTGGCCTTTTTTCAATGACTTCCGGATCACTAAGCTCTAACCCTTCTCTTGTCTTCCAGTTCTCAATTAGCTGTGAGGGCTGCCCTTGACCCGTGTACAGGCCTGAGATGACTCAGACTATTGCTGAGGCAGTAGGCCTTACTTCTGTTGATAGGCACCCCTTCTTGAATTCCTTTTCTTTAAAATTTCTTGATTTCAGTTCATTTGGTTTTTAGATTTTTTTCTTTTCTCCATAGTTTTTGATTTCGCCTTTCAAATTTGGACTTTGGTTTTGGATTCCTTTTGGAGGTAACTGTCATGCTGGAATAGACAGCAATGAGTTGAAAACTGGGAGATCAGCAGAATAGCAAACAAAACAAAACTGTGATTTAAAAATCAAAATTAAAAAATGAGAGCAGAAAGATCGTTAGAAGAAACATTTTAGCAAAGGCAAAGGTTTTGATTGAATTTGTGAGCTGGGATGAAGAAGTGACCTTGAAGGTGAAAGTGTATCCTGGAAATGCAAAATACAATCTGTAAGTAAAACTGCAAAAAGACTATTTGTATTTGTTTTCTTGATAGGCTTTATAGCAACAAATGTTGGATAGTTTGTTGATTTTTTGTACCCCTTACACTTAATACATTGGATTAGTTCTTGACCCTAGATATCTACAGGCCATTGGCAGTTTATCAGCCTGGTTTACACATCTTTTGTGGAGTGAGATAATGATGACATAATCTGCCATATGTTGTTCATGGTGATCCGTAAACATGGATTTCTGGAAGCCACTTTTTTGTTACAGCTGGCCTCTGCATTTAAGTTTGCATCTTTGTTTTTAAGTCAGATCTGTAAGCACAGGGCTTTTGCCTTGGGTAATATTGTCTCCCCTCCTGTTTTTTCACTGAAAGGTGTGACAGAGTTGGTCAGCGCCACACTACCGGTTGCACCCTGGGAGCTTCCTGATTATTGCCGATAATGTACCCGAGGAATGTGTCAGTGGATGGTGACACTCACACACAAAGCAAGCGGTGTAATCAGAATATAAGTTTAGTATGTCAATGTGCTCTGCGCAAATACTTTAAATCTACTTTTCCTTTCTACTCATATGTACAGCTAACACAAAGCCAGATTTAGCACATAGGAGTTCACCATATAAGAACTGCTAGGAAAGCATTAGAAGACAAGACAGGGACAGTTGCGAAATGGGTATTGTACTATTTCTGTGTGTCAGAGTCAGCATGACATTGGATCTTCTTTTCCTTGTATGGAATGGCATGATTTATCTAAGTGGGGGCCTACATGTGAAGAAAGAGTATAAAGCCTTGGAACATTGCCTGGCACACCTTTGAAGTCGACAGACTTCATCCGATCTGGAAAATCCTTCCAATGCAGCAACGAAAGTGGCAGACTCTATACATCGGGCACCCACTACCCAAAGGTCTTGTCATGGTTTCATCTGTTATGCCGCATAAACCATCATTAAAGAAAGCAAAGTTATTTCTCCTATGTGATTTCTTACCACCATATCACTAAGGGAGGGGTATCATCTTTTTATATTATATCTATATTATTTTGGGTTATGTAACATGCTGCAATTCCAAAAGAGCTTATTCTAACAAGGGAGCTAGCGCCCCCTGTTGGATTTCAACAGGTAGGTGCATAATGGTGCCAAGTGCTTTTATGTAAAACAAGTCAAAAACAAAGTGTCCAAAAGTGCAGTGCAAATCTTCCATAATAAATAATTCAGTTCAGGTGGAGGTTAAAACTATCAAATAAATAATCCTTTAAAATGAGGTTAAAAAACGTGGCAACTATCCATAAAAACATGAGCCCTGGTGCACTCTTAAAAACTGATGCTTCCTTGTCTTAACTCCATGCGGGCTCTTGTAGCCAAGGAGGCACCTAACCAACAGTTCAGCACACCTTCCATACTGCTCCTAGGCTCAGGCCTCTGTGGCCATCTCTGGCTCCAGGTTCACGTCCCTGTGGTCCATGGCATCTCCCACAGGATGACTGACTAAGCTTCTCATTCCCCTGTAGCCATGCTGCCTCTCTCCATCCTGATGCAGATGATTGAATTTATTTAATGTTCTGTGTAACGCAACATCCATTAGATGGCTTGTTCACTTCTCAAAACTTTCTCTTAATGGCCAGATTTTTGCAACAGAAGTTTCAATTTCTGCGACACTGAGTGAAGTATGCTGCATCCCGTTATTCATTTGTCCATTGCAGTTTTGTAGGAAGCCTTAAGCTCTTTTTATACTTTCCACATTAACCATGCGTGCAGGAGACAACGCAAAGCTTACCTGCTTCAAATGATGAAAATGTATTTGCGGCTGCCTGTTCAATTGGTGCGTTGATATTTTCCTAATCAATAGGTGGCAGTGTTTGGTCAATATCTCATTCCTAATTATTTCACAGCAGAGGAAATAAGTGTTTAGTGAAGGATGCCCTTGCTCAATGAGACTGCTGATGGAAGAAGATTTACGCCTGATAGTACTGGATTTTAAGGGAGAAAAAGGAGGAGGCAGACTGTTCATGTTTTCTTACATACTTCTTCATTTTGTCCAGTGCTATTTGAAATTTCATTCCATGAATTTGACATGAAGTGAGCATTATCGAAGTCTCAGAGAGAGGAATCATTCAGGTGCCTGAATGACCTCAAATCTGCCACTAACCTGTTCTTAAAATGTGCCATTATGGACATGTGGTACCTCACGTGCTACCATTGTGTAGTCAAGAAAAACTGTGTGCAGTTCACAGCAAAAACCCACCATGCCAGAGCTGCCTGAGGAGGCTTTTCTCATCTGACCTCAATTTTTGCTGTGTTGTCCTCACTCCCAGCACAGATGTGTCAAGACAGTATAAACCAGGTATTACAGAGTGTATTGATCTTCCAATGCAGCTCTAAACTGTTCAGTCTGTGTAAGGTCTAGTCTGTAGGGCTCCAATGTTCTTGTTCAATGGACAAGCAAAAACACACAAGTTGTACTTAGATGTGCTGTCTTCTATCTATAATCTACCATCTGAGCCTGCCATCACCTAAACAATGATACTGTACATACCGTGGACTGTACAAAAAAAATACATCATACAGTCATCTATGGAAATACACCGGGCGCAGTCAGCAAGTCATTGGACAGAAACAGAAAGCTTCAAGAGTGCAAAAAGAAAATGAACTCAGAAAGGTCAAAAATGTAAGGAATACTAATTATATGATAAATAAATTACTCAGAATGCGATCACAGAAGGCAACAAGGCAGAGCAATGAGAATATGGAGAAGAGAGAGAGGTTAGGAGCACGCACTGATACAGCACATTGACTCACCCACCACATGACAAACCAACTCAGAATCCCAGATTAGGACCCAAGTGCAGCCTTTCAACGGGTGACACCTCAGCACCACACTAGTTCAGAAGGAATGGAACAGTGTGAGGTTTTTTTATGGTGGCTGGAGTGCCAATTCTGCCACCAAAGCCCAGGTTTTTCCCTACAGGTAGGAGGGCCTACATGCAGGACTGGATGTAGATTAACGTCATACCCAGGACGGAGCAATTGCAGGTTAAGGGCCTTGCTCAAGGGCCCAACGAAGTAGAGTCACTTTAGGCATTTACGGTATTCGAACCAGCAACCTTCCAATGCAGATCCCTAGCTTCAGAGCCACCACTCTTCTTCTTATATAAAGAGGGACTCGTTAATAATGGGAACAAGATGAGCAGACTACAGAAATTGTAACTTGGGAAGCCATCTGTAAAGAATAAAAAAGACACTAGTAAGTGCAATTCAGACTGACTAACTCTGATGTGGATGGTCATGCATGTTAGGATCCAAAGTTTGTGTTCTCTCCTGCCTTATTAGTGTTCTACTCCACATTAAACTAACCAGCAATAAGCCGATTTAAGGAATATATGAAAAGAACTTGCAACATACAGAGTAATGTCTCCCATTTAGAGTATATTTACACAGTAGTGTTCCACCTTCACCAGAATGTTTATAAGTGAACCACGGGGCCACTTTCTTTGCAGCGCCGTACTGACATACACGTGTCCTTTTGCCTTTTTCAGTTGATTACGCTTTGCTCTTCTTCACTGTCCTCTTCATTTATTCTTTCAAATTCAAATTTACATTATAATTCAGAAACATCATTATCACCTTGAAATTAGATTTTGTGTTGTCAAATGATACATAAGATGATCATAGCATAACATATTATAACTGCCAAGGGCGTAACTTTTCACATTAGCAAATCAGGACTAAACTCTTGGATTACGTCAGCAAGTTTATGAAGAGGCCAGAGGATTTATGTATCTATCTGCTTCCTTCATGGCCCTCCTGAAGCTGCTGATGTGGAAGAAGATCTGTGACCATTGCTATCACCTCATAACCTCTCCACCTACTGCTACTCCCACCTCTCTTTGAAAGGCCCTGCTCTTGATCACAGAATCATCACAGATGAGCACCAGTAGTTAAAGCCTGTACCTCAGGCAACACTAGCAACCTTCTTGTGCATTTTATTTTTTATTTTTTTGTTGTTCACTTTACCATATGAAGCCCCCTTGGAACCCCAGCCTCTTTTGATTTTTTTGCTCTTGTGTGTTCTTTCATAACATAACACAGCTATCTCAAATCTGCTAAGCCCAATTCAAGGACTTGAGGACCAATATCCTATCCGGTCAGCACTGAGCACCAGCGTTTAGGCGTCAGTACCTCACAGGGCTCGCTCATTCACAGGAAGAAATTCTGAGCCACCAATTAAAATAACAAACATTTTTAGGAATGTGGAAGGAAAAACTGAATACCCAGAAAAGTAACATTAAACAGTAATGATTAAACATAAATATACAGCAATATAAATTAGTGCAAGTGAAAAAATTGTCAAGGTCCATATTAGTGCCTCTTGGTGCTGTCAAGCACGAGAGCGTAAGTCATGTCTCATGGGTGTTAAGTTGGCTACTATTACGGGGAAGGATGTGAGTGTGACACCACAACTAGCTGATTTCCCATCTTAGAATGAAGGAGAATCACCCAGAGGATTGGAGAGATCACTTCCACCTCACTTCACTTCTTCCACTTGCTCTCCACCATAAATAATGCCTCCAACAGGAAGATGTTGTTATTTACGACCGGATTTTTGTTGAAGCTCCACAGCCTTTGGTACCTTGACATGCCAGCAGTAGTTTTCTTTCTTTATTACCTCTATCCAACATCAAAAGACATTAAATGGGGTTACCTATTAGTAGCCCAACTCTTCATTTGTTTCCTTTGATTATTTTTACAGTGCATGTACGGTTTTGTATCTGATGTTGCTGTTTGGTGCAATTTAGACTAGCCTCTCTCTCTTCTCTCTCTTCTCTCTCTTCTCTCTCTCTCTCTGTCTCTGCCTTTATGCTGTTCTTCACACAATACCAGTTACCCACTCTTTAAAACTGATTGCTGATCTTTATGTGCATCCCACTCACAACCTTTGTTCAAGCCTGCAGTTCCCTGTAATGCTCTTTTCACCCATAGTTTTATTTTCGACAGAACACCAGATCCAACCCTCCATCTGTTCTTCTTTCATGCCATACAGCTGCTTTCCACCTTCACTGCCCACTGACGAGGCAAGCATCCAGCTTTCAGAGTGAGCGGGCGAAACCTCCTTTAGTCAGACAGGATAATCAAACCTTTTTTAACTAATCTTTTGTTTTCCTCTTACTTCCATTACACTGAAGTTCATTTATTTGCAGTTCAATGCTGGGGCAATCCACAAATGTGATGGAGCATCACCCTGTTTGGGGTGGGTTTCTGTCATGTGCACTTGGGTCACAGATTTGGACAAATAATAAATGGCTTTATGAATATAATGCTTCATTTAATTGTTTGTAGCTTCTTGCCTCATGAACATCTAATATTCACTGAAATCAAACGTGTTTCTTATATGTAGTGCCTTTTGTGGTAATTGCTATGCTAAATGCACTTCATATTTAGTTTTTTCAGCTGATGCACAGACAGATTAATTGACTTGACAGGTTACCAGTGAATCTCAGATGCTTTCACCTTCTCCATTCCCTTAGCCATAACACTCCGATCTGCTCACACTTTGCAGAAGTTCCTGCACCAAATAAATATGGAAATAAAAGAGCAGGATTTTTTTGCTAGGCCATGGAATCTGTAATATGTAGCATATATAATCATATTAGGTTGCAATTTAAAGCCTGCAGGGTATAGTCAGGTGGTTTGTTTCTATGGTTTCCTTGCATTTCAAATATACTCATTAAATTGTCTGATTATTGTTATTCACACAGTATTTAATGTTGTCAGCTGATTGTAAAAATTGTCTGGCTGATGTTATAATTAAAATAAAAAAAAAATCCACCCTTACCAATCCCTTTCAACTTCCTCAGATTTTAATCTAAATTAGTATTTATGTGTACTATCTATTACATATGTATACATAGAAGTGTAAACTGCAGAAACAAAACTGTCAGGATGCACTTTTTGTGAAGGTGATACATAAGACAAAGAAGACTTTTTTCTTTTTAAGAAATAGATGCTTTTGTGCATGCCCTGAAGAACTAAACTATTGGGGTGTTGAGTGATGAGAGTTACGCTATTCATGGTCAAGTAGCTCTCAATATCGAATACCTTTTTTTGCTCATGCATTCAACAGTTCTGAGCACTACCCCAGAAATCAGGCTTTTACTCTGCAGAAATGAATCTCGAAAGCTATAGAGGGGGAAACTATTACTAGAGTAATAGCCCTGTTATTTATGGGAAAATGCAAGGCAAGATTTTCCAACAATGAAACACATCCTTTGATTTTTTTCTCCATTTCTTTCAAAAGGTCATCACATTTTACAGGAGGTAAATCTACAATTTAGCGTAAACACAATTCTAGGTAAATAGCGTTGTCTGAATGCTAAAGTCTGCAGCTGATTGCTGAAAGGAAGGGAGCAAAAGAGAAAGAGAGAGAGAAAGTGTGTGAGCAAAAAAGTGACATCTCTGGAGTGAAAGTGCTAAAGCGGATTTTGTAAGCCCTGGATCTTTAAGGCAATTTTGTCTGAAGAATATGCCCTTGGATGGAGTGTGTACAGTGCCCATTAAAAGTATTCACCCCTTTGGAAGTTTTCATGCTTTATTGTTATACAGCACTAAATCACAGTGAATTTAATTTGGCTTGTTTGACACTGATCAATGGGAAAAGACTATTTAATGTCAATGTGGTAACAGATTTCTGTAAAGTGGTCTAAATTAATTGCAGATATAATACACTAAACAATTGACTGCATAAGTAATAAACCAACCTTTAATAAGAAACGCCTAAATTGTCATTGGTGCAGCCAATTGGTTGAAGAAGTCCCATAATTAGTTTAGTGGAGATCACCTGTCTGGGGTTTCAGTTGGCTGTCACATAAATGCATCTGTATGTGAAAAGTCCAACTTGTGGCGAGTCAGTATGGTGTGGACTAACCTACGCAATGAAGACAAAAGAGCATTCCAAGCAACTCTATTAAAAGGTGACTGAAAAGCACAAGTCAAGCAATGGAGACACAAAAAATCCTCCAAGTCATTGAATATCCCTTGGAATCCAATTAAATCAATCATTAAGAAATTGAAAGAGTCTGGCACAGCTGTAAACCTGCCAAAAGTAGGCCGTCCATTAAAACCAAGTGGTTATGAAAGGAGAAGACTGCTGAGGGAGGCCACCAAGAGACCTGTGAGAACTCTGAAGGGGTTACAAGCGAATGAGAGACTGTGCAGACAACAACTGCTGCCCCCCGGATGCTTCAGGAGGGTAGACGAGAAGTCGCTGATGTTGCAGCACATCATAGCCAGTAGGTGGCAGCTTGCGACCACTAGACAGGGAAGCTGGAGCCAGATGATTTGTTCATTCTCAACTGAATCTAGGAAGAACTGACAGAAGACCGGTCATCTCTTTCCCATCCATAAGGGAAAAGCATTGAATTATCCATTTAAAGGAAAGGGCAAATGAAGTCACAAAGGGTTGCATACTGTAGATACCAAAGGCAACTGGAAGGAGCTTTCCTTGGAAGTTCTTCTAGGAATTGATCTGAGCAAGGTGTTAAGCCAACTCAAGGAAGTCAGGTCTTTGTGCCTGTCATGGTTTGACCAAGACTCTGACACTGGCTTTAGTTTCTTTGTTTATTTTATTGTTTTCTTACTACATCTTTCCAATTTTATTTTGCTGAACAAATTTCTGAGTTCCTTTTTTATTGCATTGTTCTTTAGTATTTTCCTATTTATTAATTTTGCTTTACATTCTTCTGATGATTCTGTTAATTATATTCACTAACTACTGTATGTTAAATGTAAGAGGGCAGTGACCCTGAAGCTGCAGCTGAAGGACTGCCCCTTTTACTGTGCTGTGATATCATTTTTCATATTTCTGTTGCTTAGTTCCCTTCTTTGATTTTGGATAATGAATTTGGATTTCATACGTTCTTACTGATTTATTTAGTTTTTCAATTTTCTGCTTGTTATATTGTTTTTGCCTATTGGTTTTTGTTATTGGATTTGGACCTTCGTTGAGGTGTTTCTTTGAGGCAACCTTTTGTATTTTGCCTTTTCCATTTCTTTTCTTGTCTATCTTTTTGAATAAGCTTTATAGTTTTTATAACAAAGACTATCCCTCAAACGTTTAAATAATATAGACTTAAGTATAGATATTTAAGTTTCAGAGTCAGGCCTAGTAAGTCATGGAACAAAACTCCATCTTTATTCAAAAGAGAACAAGTTTTCCAAAAATGCTGTTTTTCTGGTTGATGGACAATGTACGTCGCTTCCAATACCATCAGGTCTGCACGTTGTGCTTAAAAATGATTTTCTGTACTGTGTGGCTGAGCATGATGGTTGGATGAGGTCGTCGTTGTTACTAGACAACTTTGCGAACTAGCCCACACCCATCTCCTAGGTGCCCACCTGGGAAGCAAAAATACTTTAGAAAGGATTAAGGTCCAATTTTATTGGTTTGAAATTAGTGAGGAGGTCTGTTGCCTTTGTGTTTCCTGCCCAGAGTGTCAATTGCTTCTCTCATTCCTGTCCTCCTCACTGACATTCCTTTTGAGCACATAGGACTTTATATTGTTGGACCCCTTGAACCCCCTGGCAGAGGACACAAGTACATATTAGTACTGTTGGATTATACTACACTCTATCCAAAAGCCATTCCATTGAGAGTGGCAAATTCAAAAAGTATTTCATGTGAATGTATCTGTATCCCAAAAGATTCCTTAGCAGAACAGGGGATGCATTTTACCTTGATAACTTTAAAGGTGGTTGCCAAGTTACTCAAGATTAAGCATTTAGAGACCTCAGTATACCATACTCAGACTGATGGTTTAGAGGAGCGGTTTAATCAGATGTTCAAACAAATCCTACACAGGGTGGTCAGCGAGGATGGGAGGAATTGGGATCAGTTACTCTCCTACTTGCTATTTGCATACTGGGAGTTCCCACAAGCCTCCTCTGGTTTCTCACCTTTTGAATTAGTTATATGGGCTACAACCATGGGGAATAATGGACATATTAAAAAAGAATGGGAGCAAAAGGCACTCCTTTCTACCAATATTCTTGGATATATCATGCAGTTATGCAATAGATTTCAAAAACTTGAACCAGTACTAAAAGAGCAAATGGAATATGTGCAATCAGGCTTGATTGTGGCACGTCTCTTCGGAAATTCCCATGGTTCGTATTCCCACTTACCACTCTAAATTTTTAGCACATTGGCAAGGGAAATATGAAATTAAGGAGAGGAAGGTGTCAGTCAATCATTTGGTTAAACACCTGAATTGTCAACCAGCTGAACAAGTACACCACATCAATTTTTGAAGCCATGAAAGAGCAGGGAAGCTGATCCCTACTCCGGCCAACCTCATTCATTCTTCACTCAGAAAACAAGCCTTAATTTTGGTACAAATTTGATGCCCAAACAACGACAAGAGCTTGAAGCAGCCATCTTGTCTGCCCTGGAAGTGGTGGATTAGCGGCCTGGAAGAATTTCCCAGATTGCTCATGGTATTATCACTGAACTTGGGGTAATTGTCTGAGAATGCACTATCAAACAGAGCAAAAGTGGAGATTGAGATCAAGAGAATGCTAGACCTTGGTGTAATAGAGGAACGTTTTAGTCCTTCGTCTACCCCATCATCTTGGACCCAAAGCCTAATGGAAATTGCCCTTTTTGCAATGACTTCTATTGACTTAAACAAGTTTCTAAATTCAATGATTATCTATTGCAGTGAGTGGACATACTCATCAGGCAGCTCAGAAAGACGCAATATTTGACCTTACTTGACATGAGAAAAGGGTACTGGCAAATTCCTTTAACAGAGGAAAAGGAAAAGACAGCGTTTAGCACCCCTAATGGCCATTGGAAGTAGTGTGTTCTATGATTTGGATTGCATGGGGTTCTAGCGACCTCCCAGTGTCTGGTAAATAGAGTGCTACTACTACGACAATTCCTATAATGCCTCCTATTTAGATAACATTGTCATCTATTCTAGCAGTTGGGAAGAACATGTTCAGTGGAACTGTTCTGTACTCCTGGCACGAAGCGAAGCGGGCCTCAGGGTCAATTCCAAGAAATGTTATTTTGGACTGACTGAGGCAAAGTATTTAGGCTACTTACTGGAAATTGATGCAGTTCAACCACAATGTGCCAATCATGAAATAGCCCCATCTGAAGAGTAAATAGCAGGTTCAACCATTCTTAGGTTTAGCAGGGTACAACTGCTAGCTTGTCCCTTACTTTACCAAGAGGGTGATGCCCTCGACTGATCTTACAAAGAATCCTTAGGAAAACCACTGGATCAGGGGATCAGATATGCGATAGTGGAAAGAGAAGCCTTGCTGATAAAATTAGCTTTTAACCAACCAAGGTACTACCTTCTGGGCCATTATACTCTCATTTATAACACCATGTGTAGAATCCACACTAAAACATGGCGTATGGACAAAAATGGAAATGTGTGTATGCACAAAAATATTCAGATGCACAAAACTGTGCATAAGCCATCTTCCATACACTTCAACTAAATAAATCCTGGTCAGCGAGAAATGTAACCCACATGCACACGCCCCACCCTGACTCCTCCCAGAATTACACCCCTTTGAATATGTAAATCAATATTAAAAGCCCCTTACGTTCAGTGCCTCATGAAAAAACAATTGCAAAAGCACAGAGAATAAAACACTTCAGCGAATGCAAAATGGAAGTCCTACTAAGTGAAGTAGAGGCAAGGAAAATGTACTCTTTGGTGGCTTAAGCCTCTAAAGAAATTGTTTTTCCCTGGCCATCGGACTTTACTTTTATTCTATGTTAATTAATGTTCCCTAATTTTAATTTTTTACTGTTTTCTCTTTCTTCATCATGTAAAGCATTTTGAGCTACATTGTTTGTGTGAAATTGTGCTATATAAATAAATGTTGTTGTTGTTGTTGAATAAGCAATAAAAGGAAATTGTTGGTGTGGCATAGCGTGGCAGATGCACTCAAAAGTTCAGGGTCAGAAAATTGCACTGTGTCCGAAATTAAAAAGAAGTCATCAGAAGACATCTAAATCTCCATTAAAAGGAAAGTCGCAGCCCACCATCTGAATGTCAACACCACTGGATGAGGTAACTCCCGAGGCTCATGCTGTTAAGCATGTTCCACATCCTCAACTGGAGAGGTTGGATATGTACACCTGGGCTCCAATTCAGATGCAGCAGCACATTAAATTCATGCTGATCTGAGCAAGCAGGCCCCTTGACTTCCACTTCAGTAGGTATGGCATTATACTACACGGCACTGGCTCTCTGTCTCAGCCTTGCTGCCCACTTTCTTTCTTTCTTTCTTTCTTTCTTTCTTTCTTTCTTTCTTTCTTTCTTTCTTTCTTTCTTTGAGTGAAACCCATAATAGGACCACAAGGTCCAGAGTCTTTTTTCCTCAACACATTTAATAGAATGAGTTCCTCCAGTTTCCCACCCATGAAGTGAACCACCATATCAATAGCCACGTTACTGCATATGAATCAGTTAATCATTGTTCACATCTTAGCATATGAGAAGCACAGCAAGTAGGCAAAGTAGAAATGTTGTAAGTAATAGCACATTAGAAACATATACTGTAAAGCTAGGCAAAGTAAATGTATGTGTTTGTTTCAATACGATGATGCATTGGTTATTAAGTTCAAATCCTAATATGGTCAAATTCCTGTAGAACTGATACGTCCTCGCCTTGTCCGTTTTTTCTTCAGGTACTCAGTTTATTCTAACACATCCCAAAGATGTGAGTGTTAACTGGTGTTCTGAAACAGATGAAAAAATGCAAAATCAAAAGGCATCGAGAAAGAGAGGAGCTGTCATCAAAATCTGTTGCTAAGATGATAGCCAAAAAGTCCCAATAAGGGAAAGCCCAATAAGTTACCAAAGATTATTAGTCAAAACCACATGGAAAGTTATGTTTCCCTTAAAAATATTTGTAAGATAATTATACCATTAAAGAATTCTCCAAAAAATCCACACTTTTGGACATCAAGAACTTTGCAATGGTGGTAAGGTACCCATTTGTTTTGTAATTAATTTTTGTATTGATTCGAGTAATTTAGCACACTGTGGTCAAAACAAGGCACTGCAGGTTAGGAAGATGCTGGGGTGCCAACCCAGTCATTCCAGCTTAATAAAGTCCAATAAATGAAACAAGAAGAGGTGCTGTGTGTGCCTCTGTAATTAAGAGCAACAAAACAAGGCAAGTAAGCCAATATCATCTGATATTGTTTTTGTTAAGTTTTTCTTAGCTCCGTCCTATGGTTCAGTTGAATCAGAACTGTTCACCTTTTTGCGGCAGTGATGGGCAAAGACTGGAAGGGTGGAGTCAGTTGCCCTCACTGGCCATCTTCTTTGCACTGCAGTAGGAGAAGGTTAACATGAGCACTCCCTTTAGGCCCAGGGTGGTATTACCTGCTTTAGTGAGCCCAGCGGGTGATCTATTGACGCGCATGCATGACAAGGCACATAAAGAAGCTCAACTGAAAAATCTCAGGGCCTAGCAGCAAAGTCAAAATCAACAAAATGCATAGATAAAGAGGAGGAATATAATTAGGTAATAAAAGTGTTAGGCACACCTCCAAATGAACCTAAGTGTGCTGCAACTGTGATGTCTGTGATGGGCATCAAATAATAAAGTTTTCATTGTTGAAAAATAAGATAGAAAAACTGTCAATGGATTCAAAGGATGTTACATTAATCCAAGAGGTAGACAGTTACAAAAAATTAATAGAATAAGACTGCACTGCATTAAAAGGAGGAAGATCACAAATTGTTAAAAGAAAGAAGTTTGGGAGATTTCCTTCAAGGGGCAAGAAGTAATTTAACTGCTATAGTGCCAGGAGAAAGCTTTGAAAGGTCCAACAGATGTAGAGTTTGAGAAATAGGAATGATGTTTACATATATAAAGTAGGAAAGACACTGGCTTATCTGTATCCTTAAGAGAGATAAGGAGGGCAATACAATAAACTATGGAGTAATGGGCAAGGTAAAGCAAGGAAATATAAATGGGTAAGGGTTAGGGTTAGTAATCAGGAGAAAAAGCCATGAAAAAATGTTTATGGGGAATACAGTAGGGTAAAGTCTATGAATAATTTTGAGTTGTGTGAATTGGTAGTTAGGGTTTTTAGATAGATAGATAGATAGATAGATAGATAGATAGATAGATAGATAGATAGATAGATAGATAGATAGATAGATAGATAGATAGATAGATAGATAGATAGATATTTTATTATTCCCAAGGGGAAATTCACATACTCCAGCAGCAAGATACTGTTAAAGAACAATATTAAATTAA
Source organism: Polypterus senegalus (assembly GCF_016835505.1). Lineage (NCBI taxonomy): Eukaryota > Metazoa > Chordata > Cladistia > Polypteriformes > Polypteridae > Polypterus > Polypterus senegalus. The sequence goes on from NC_053155.1 coordinate 275,331,274, forward strand.
AGAGTGATAAAAATGCAGGTAAAATAGACAATAACTTTGTATAATGCTAACGTTGACCCCCCAGGTGGAACTGAAGAGTCGCATAGTGTGGGGGAGGAACGATCTCCTCAGTCTGTCAGTGGAGCAGGACGGTGACAAAAGTCTGTCACTGAAGCTACTCCTCTGCCTGGAGATGACACTGTTCAGTGGATGCAGTGGATTCTCCATGAGTGGCAGGAGCCTGCTCAGTTCCCATTGCTCTGCCACAGATGTCAAACTGTCCAGCTCCATGCCTACAATAGAGCCTGCCTTCCTCAGCAGTTTGTCCAGGTGTGAGGCGTCCTTCTTCTTTATGCTGCCTCCCCAGCACACCACTTTGTAGAAGAGGGCACTCGCCACAACCATCTGGTAGAACATCTGCAGCATCTTATTGCAGATGTTGAAGGATGCCAAAGGAAGTATAGTCAGCTCTGTCCTTTCTTACACAGAGCATCAGTATTGGCAGTCCAGTCCAATTTATCATCCAGCTGCACTCCCAGGTATTCATAGGTCTGTACCCTCTGCACACAGTCGCCTCTGATAATCACGGGGTCCGATGTATATAGGCTGAACAGGACCTGAGAAAGTACAGTCCCGTGCAGTGCTCCTGTGTTGCTGACCACATGTCAGACCTACAGTTCCCAATACGCACATACTGAGGTTTGTCTGTAAGATAGTCCACGATCCATGCCACCAGGTATGAATCTACTCCCATCTCTGTCAGCTTGTCCCTAAGGAGCAGAGGTTGGATGGTGTTGAAGGTGTTAGAGAAGTCCAAAAACATAATTCTTACAGCACCACTGCCTCTGTCCAAGTGGGAGAGGGATCGGTGTAGCATATAGATGATGGCATCCTCCGCTCCCACCTTCTCCTGGTATGCGAACTGCAGAGGGTTGAGGGTGTGGCAGACCTGTGGCCTCAGGTGGTGAAGCAGCAGCTACCCCATGGTCTTCATCACATGTGACAGGCCGGAAGTCATTCAGCTCACTAGGACGTGATACCTTTGGGACTGGGGTGATGCAAGATGTTTTTCCAAAGCCTTTTGTAACACAGTCTCATATTCTTACAAAAATATTGTGCCAGCAGAGAGGAAAAGTCAGTGAGTAAGATCACTGGACCACTGTGAGATTAAAGAAAACGTTTTGTAGTAAAATCTACAGAGTAAAGAATAAAAAGTGGAGACAGACCTCTTTAAGGGAGAAAAGGAGAAAAACAAAGAGAAAAGCAGAGGCAAAGGAATTGGGTCATATAAAGAGATACCACAGGCCCTGAATACTGATCGCATCTGCAAACAAAAAAGAATGAACTAGGAAGATGAAAATGAAACTGAAGACACTAGAAAGTCATAAGGCTCAAACGGTCAAACAGATCATCCAGAAGGTCAACTCCCTGGTGCTGCCAGAAAGGGAAATTTCACACTTTGTCTCCAATTGGCAGAGCAAGGTTGCAAAAGGTGGGAGAATGAGTATTCAATTTAAGAGTTTCTCAGAACAATGTCATATATCAATAGAGTAAGACTGCACCATCTCTAAACACAAGCTTAATGTTTTTGGCTTTAACAAGATTGACAGGAGATCTTGAAATGAGCAAGGGGCAGCCAAATTAGATTCCACAGAGAACCATGGAGGTGGATGAGGGGGAGGACATAGCCAAGGAAAGGTCACCATGATGACGTCACAGATCGCGACTTCCAGTGGCTCATTGCTAACAACAGAAAACCTTCTGAAGCACAAAATGATAGTGCCCATGGGACCCAAAATTGAGGCATAAGAATAACAAAATATAATCTTTACAATAAAATGAAAAACACAACAAATACAGAATTGTTCTCTGCATCTTAAGTAATCTTAAATCACCGCAACTCTGTGTAGGCCAGGAACGAGTGAGTGTGGGTGAGAGTGTCTTGCAGTGGATATCTGCCTTGTTCAGGTTTGGTTCTTACCCAGCAGTCTGTGCACCCTGGAAATGTTTTAGACTAACGACTATGAACCCTAACCCCCCAGAAGTCAAATGTACAGTATCTGTGCTTTGAGAAAGTTTGTATCTTTGCAAATTTTAGGCTGTTCCCTCAAATGTGTACAGTCAGGAACAGAACTGTTGAAATATTAAAATCTAACTGGGACATTGAAACTCCTCACTTTTTTAAATCTGAAGCTGTAAAAATGTCTATGTAATTACTGTATGTTGTTAGGGAGTGACTGATCCAAGGGGCAAGCTTGGGGTCAGGAAGAAGGTTTGTTAAGGAGCCCATGCCAATGGAAGTGAGGGCTATTAACAATGTGGTTGTTTTCTAACAGTGAGGAGCAAATAGACAGTGGTGATCTTTTTCGGAGGAAGGATATCCAGAAACTGATGGGAAGGATACTCAACTACTTTACTGGGTAGGTAAGTAAGTATTCTGGCACCACATACAATAGTTGAGGTATTTAGAGGGTGCTCATGAGATAGTCTCGAATATTGGCTCTGATTCAAAAATAAGTAAAAAGGAAAATCTCTTTATGCGAGAGTCTTACTTAATCGGTAAGTATGTATGTCTACTACCTTCATATCAATCAGATATTACATATGTTTTATAAGCTAGCTTACTACTGCTTGGTGTAAATTATTAACGTTGCATCTTGCATTGTGTTTCAGTATATGTATTTATAAGAACAAGCTCTGTATAAGTGAATACACAATACATGTGCATTCAGTGAAGTGAATGCGAAAGTGGAAATATCTATTTGCATTAAGTCAACTTGAGTGCTGCCAACAGTCAGTCAGCAGTTATACCACACCAATAAATTCTGGAAGAAGCAATAGTTTTCCCTAAATTATACCTCCAATACTTCCATCCCCTAGTAGAGTAGTAGAGGTGAGAGAGATAGTGAATGTGAGAAGAGTGTAATCCAGTGCCATGTCCTGGGACAGCTCCTGTCATGTGACCATAGAGGTGTAATCACCCTATAAAGATGAATTGGACTAAGCAGGTTTAGAAAATGGACGAACAGGTTGATGTGGGGATGCCAGGTCTTGTTGGTTATTGCTTGGGACAGCTTAGTGTTTTTTTGAGTAGTTTGCTTTGGTCTACTGTTATCTTCTTTCCTTTTGTTTTTGATAATACTCTTACAGAAACGGTGTTGAATCTGAGGTGTTCAGTAGGTTCATGGATGTAGAGATATGGTAAGTAGCTGATTGTAGATTCATGCAAACACAAGGAGCAAAGGAAGATATCCAAAGTATAGACATCATGGTCAAAATGATCACAGCATATTATCTAAAATACGCTTGAAAAATGCAACCAGGTTAAAAAAAGGAGAACAGGAATACTGGTGCTGAAACAAAGAACTCAGTATCTGAAGCTAAAGTGACACCCAAGAGCCTGTGAGGTAAAATGGCAGTTACATAAAGTGGCTCCAAATGATTGCCAGATGATTGCATTTTTCCATACAAATGAAAGTAGATGTTGCAATCAGAGCTGAACTGCATTTGCTGGGAGTGTGTTAATGGGCTGTCCAGCTCTATTGCATGACCATACCACACTCCACCAAACCTGCTGTTCTCCATGCAGAGAAGTGTCATAAAATGAGGCCAGGACCCTTCACACATCAAGGCTCACTGGCAGACCACCTAAGTCACCAGTGTCTTGGGCTTGAACACTGGAGTCTCCCGTGACACTAACTCTCAAGTCACTGTCCCTGCTCCAAAGAATGATGAGACTGACATCTAGTGGCTGCTTGGAGTAATTTTGAACTTATCCTCTAGTAAAGGCTTCTGTGTTTCTGCTTTGGTTGTGGAGTTTTTTTAGTTTTTTTGGTGCCTCCTAGGCACTGAAACACAATATGCACTTTATATATTTTTCATCCGTCCATTTTTGTACTTAGATTTTCTACTTTGATGCTAGCAGACTGTCACAGGCCTAGATGTAATGCAGTTCCTTTCAAGGGCATTTAAATAGAATTAAACACACACTAAGTTAGAGTTTGCTGTCAATCATACAGCATATATTTATATAGATCAATCTGGTATCCCATTGTTTTCCTCCATCCATTTTCCTTACTCGTTTATTCCATTACAGACAAGTGTACAACAGGGACATATTCTGGCAACACTGGACTCAAGATAATAACTCTGGACAGGAAGAAGTTCATCACACCACCTACACAACACTGTACAGCAATACTATGCTCTACTTATCCTCTCTCATTCTTTCTCAATTTCTCATTTTTTCTCTCTCCAAACTGAGGCATATCTTCCTTCAATTGACCTTCTTCAAATCTGACTATGCACTCCATGAACCACAGGTAGGGATTGTCTTTAAAACTCCTGCTGCTGATTACTTCCATCAACGTATTTGAGCCACTTCTCAAGTCAGGAATGTCCCTTTAAAGTTGTGAGATCGTCTCCTTAGAGACATCTCTGGTGGCCCCATGTTGGACCGTCTCTCATTTAAGGAATAGGTATCCCAGATAGACTGTCCTCCATTATATGAAGAAGGGCTCCAAATACATTATACTAGGACAGCCTTCTGCCACCTATTAGCCACTTACTATCCATCTCCCTTTGCCATTCTTGTGCTTTGGTGCCAATGGAGTATATCCTGTTGCACTTTCATAACCTTTAACAGTCCTGGCAGTACAAGTTTTTCCATGTGCCACTGAAGGCTGCTGGGTCCCTCACCAAGTTGGCTTTGCAATTCTTTGTTTGCAATATTCTTGCAAACATAAATTATGATATACTAGCCAACTCGCGGCGTACCATACGCTGCATAATCAGGCTGGTTTTTTAATGATTTTTAAGCACAGGGAGAAAATAAACATTTGAAAAATGTAATAAATCAGCAAGAAAAGCAACATTGTAACAGTGCAAATATTCCTTTCCAGAATATCTGCTAGAAAATGTTGCAGTTTGATATGAAAGATGCGAGCAACGATGTCAGGTCTGTGTTCTATTTGCTCATGATGGGAAATGGCGTTGCAGATTTCCGGCCAAGCAGGATTGCAGGTGAAGGTAAAGAATAAGTCAGGCTTTCCACATTTGCCATTGCGTCTTGGTAGTACAGTTGCATGTACCTTGGACTGCATTGAAAGGTAGAGGGAAGAATGATCAGTTGTCCAGGGCAGAGGTCATGGTGATGTGCTTTCGCAGTGACAGCATCCATAAGTCCCCTGTATTGCTCTACACGCAAATCTTGTTGATGTGAGCGAAGGTAATGTAGACGCATGCCTTCTGTTCTGACATATGCGTTGACGATGTATTGCTGGAAGAGTTTGTCACTGGAATGCAAGACACTAAATGAAGATCTCATGGCAATCCTGAAAGCATAAAATTGGAGCTGTATGATTCGCATTCTTTTCGCGGTTCGCTTTTCCTCAACATGGGTTAATTGTATGTGCCAGATTGGATCTCCGTAAGGAAATAGCAGTGGATAAACCATGGGGTCACAGTTTATATTGAGAACAGAGATATGTTTGCAAGCATCTCCCCATGGATATATGCAAATGTCGCATTGTGCAGGAGGTTTCCCTTCTTCACCTACAAAGATAGCAGCAACATCAGTTTGACAGGACGGGGCGTTATACCTTCTCATATCCAGACCTGGATTTTCCATGAACACCATTCGTACAGCAGTAACAGGGTTACCGTGAGTGATAATGTCATGTATTTGCATGTAAGACTTTGTGAAGGGATTAACCTGTCGTAGCATGTTGTCTAGTTGAAGCAACAAAATGTCACTGCAAGCGGTATAACATTTCATTTGCAAACGTTGAATGGTATCCTCAGCAGAATCGAAGATATATAGCTGACCGTATTGTGGTGATGTGTCAGGATTGTAATTGTTATATAAAGGAGAGACCTGGTGATAAATTTGACCGTGGAAACTGAAAGCATACGGTCCTTGTCCAGATGGTTGAGTGATGTGTGCATCCATTGACGCGAAAGCTAAAGCAGAGTTGTATTCCCTGATATGATCACAGTAATTTCGGGACAGCGGGTTCACACCAGTCAAGAGGTCCTCCAATAAAAGAGGGGATTTGAATAGCGGTGGCAAAGACACCTTGCTGGCATGACAGCACTTAGTGTAATGTCCGGATTTGTTGACCTCTGCTGGCCAATGAAGAGCATTGCAAGAAGCACATAGTGCGGTAGGTAGGCCAATGTTATGTTCTTGGACGTGAATGGTGGTATCTTCTTGAAAAGCTGCAGAAAAGTGAATGCGATGTTTGTGCATTAACGATCTAGTGCTGTGTTGACACTAAAGGGAATTGGAATGAGATGTGTCGAAGCATTGCTGGCAATGTTCACATTGCATAATTTGTTCAGTGGAGTGTGTTTTTAAATGCATGTTGAGAAATCTCTGCACTCGGAACGTTTTTGAACAAATCGTGCATTCAAAGATCTGTTTGGAATGCATTTGTTCAGTGGAGTGTGTGTTTAAATGTGCTTTGAGATATTTCTGGCGTGTGAAGGTTTTGGAGCAGTGTTGACACTGAAAAGAATTCATCAGAGAATGTGTTTTGAGATGGTTAGTAAGGTATCTGTGTGCGTGAAAGTGTTTGTTGCAAATTTTAAATCTTTGTGTGGAATGGATCTGCATATGGTTGTGGAGATCCATCTCACCCGTGAAGTCCTCGGTACAAAATGTGCAATTGAAGGTGAGAGTGGAATGAGTTTGTAAGTGTTTTTTGAGAGCGTGAGTTGTCTCGAAGCATTATTGGCAATGTTCACATTGCATCATTAGGTTAGTGTTGTGTTTTTTTAAATGTGCGTTCAGATATTTGTGCACTCTGAAGCTTTTGGAACAAAAGGTGCATTGAAAGTCCTGTGTGGAATGCGCGTGTTCAGGGGAGGGTGTCTTTAAATGTTTTTCAGGAAGAGGAGAGTGGGCAGGTGACGTCACATTAGTGTGGCGAGCAAGTGGGTGTGCACCCTGTGTGCACATACCGACAGAGTCAAAAGATGTCACCAGAAGGTAATCACGTGGGTATTTGAGAGGCATGAGAACCTCGTAATGCCCATGATCCAAAGGACCGCTAAAGAGCAGGGATATGAAGAGACGCTGGGCCGGATTGTAAACTCAAGGAGAGGCATGAGGACGTTCTTGGAAGTAAATGCTGATAGTAGCTGGAAGGATTTGGGACATTGCCACAATTTCTGCCTCGCCACCATAGACTCCGGACGTATTCATGTAGTCAGCGTATTGTTGAGCAGACTGCATAACAATGCCTCTGTGACCAACAACAACCAAGACCACGTCACCGAACTTATCCCAATGTTGTCAAACAAAGCTAACAGCCATGTTACGAAGTTTGAGAGCAACAAATGCGTCAATGACATTTTTCCAAAAAAACCCAACTGACAGAAACAAACAGTTACCTGAAGCAGGAATTTCTATAACCTTGAAAGAAGTGTTGTTTCCATGAAATACATTTGAAGCGGTAGCCATGGAGGGCAAAAGAATAGTCAACGTGGCTCACAGCTGGATTTGGACCGCAGCACAGACCAAAGTGAGTGAGTATGTGTTTGATGAGCTGTTTGAGTTGGCGGGCAGAGGTCTGAGGTGCGTTCCCGAGCACGTGGGAGGAGGGGTAGAGTTTCTGGGCGGAGATTCGTTGTTCCTTTCGCATGGTTTTTTATGGTGGACGCGGTAGGGTGTCAAAACCGAAAAGAATAATGAAAAGTCAACGTGGCTCAGACGTGCACGTGGACTCCTAGCACAGACGAAAGGGACTAACTGGGTGGGCGGTGAGTTTTTGCGTCCGGGCAAATGGGCAGGCAGTGTGAATACCTAGAGAGCGAGGGTAGATGCGGGCCGGTGAAAAAGGAGTGTTGGTGGGCAGGGAAACGTCTTCCGTATTCGTGCAGGAGCATCCAAGAAAATGCATGTTTGTCGCGGATGCGAATTTCTGTGTGTAGCATGTAAAACAGTCTGCTATGGTGCACGCGGTCGTGCGTCGTAACCGAAAACTCGGTTTTTTAAGACTGCTGACTTCATTGTGTTTTAACCTCAGTTGTAAAGGATTTTTTTAAGGATCCCATGGGATACCCCTCACAAACTGTTTTACACATTGCATATGGTGATTCACCTCCACAAGAAACATGCCTCTATGAACAGTTAACGTGGCTCAGCGGTGCATATGTGGCCTCTACAACAGACGAATATAAATGACGCCATTTTTTCTGTGTCGTCACGTCCAAGTTGGTGGGCGTGGCTCTGCGAGTTGTTGTCGTATTTAATGGTCTTTGAGTTTGTGGGCGTGGCTCCTTCCTGCGTGCTTTCCATGGGTGTCTTGCCTTAGTGAATTATATATATAGACAATACATACAATATATACTAGTAGTAATCAAATCATGCATCTGTCAAGCCATTTTGGTTTTTGTTCGTGAAATGGATAACACAGTTGTCATGATAGTTCATATAAAAACAGAGAAACTTAAAGTATACCAACAATGACCTAAAATGTTTATTTTAAACTCTGAGTTAAATAATTGTTCAGGATCAAGTCAGACATGTAAAATAATAAATAGCAATGCAGGGTAGACAGAGACAGCAATGGTTGTGATTTCTTAAGATTGTTTGCTAATGTAATCAATTTAAATTACAGAATACAGAAGACTAAAATGGAAAATTTAGTGCAAATTGAAAGATGTTATTATGATTCCAGACAACAAAATAATATAAACAAAATTTCATCTTCACACATAAGAATCAGAAAAAGGTTAAGATTGAATGTTGTGATTACGTTAATGTTGTTTGATGTGGGACAATATTGTAACATCTCGACCATATTCATTCACCGTTAGAGTGTACAGACTATGGGGGAAAATGACCAAAAAGTGAAAGACATGGGACACACTACAAGAACATCGAAAAGAAACAAAAAACAATATGTTACAATCACAAGGAAGAAGGTTAACATGTACTCAGAAATATGCTGAGTTAGATCCAACATTAAACACAAAAGAAGACTTTTAGAAACCCAGAAATAGGACAATGGAGAATACAAAATGGCCACTATTTATGCCGTCACAATGACGATGATTATACCATGTGACTTCTGGGGATGCGCCTTTTGACAAATGCAAGTGATACATAGCTACTGAGCTACAACATGGCATTGTCCAATCAAAAACAATATGGCATCACCGGAAAAATAAAAAAAACAAAGATGTTGATAATTTTTAATTTCAAATTAACAAGTTAAGCACCCCTGCAAATACTCTAAGGAGTAAAATATAAAGAGGTAGCCTAGTATTACTCAGAAAAAAAAATATTTCTTTCAATAAAAAATGAAATTCAACCTAGATTCATGACAGGGCAAGAAGTGCCACACCAGGAAAAACTCAAGACAGTCTGCATTAGGACCTGGTAGGACAAGATCTCCCTGCAAAGGCCATGATGACTTGAACAGTTTGGCAGCTCTAAAGATCAGGGGGCAACAATCCATGGAGGGAACACTTTTAAACAGTGGGGGGAAAGCAGAAGGCTCATTCTTACAAAAGGGTGCCATGATCTGGTAGTTCCTGCAAACTAAATCCCAAAATGAGGCCTCCAAAGTAGTTAGGGAGCAGAACTTCAAAATATTTACCTGGCAAATATATATTAAAGTCCAAGGAACTGTTGCAAAAAGCCCTACAGGAGGAAGGGTCACCATTAACATTTATTTAAAAAAGGGCAAATCTTTATATAATAAAAGATTTATTTTACATTTATAGCACAAGTAGGTCAAAGAATCAGAAAAGGCACAGAAGGAGTTGCCTTAAAAAAATAAGGAATCCAGTGACAAACAGGTTCTATATACTGAAAACAGAGTAAAGAAAAAAATAAAGAAAGAAATAAAGAAAGAAAGAAAGAAAGAAAGAAAGAAAGAAAGAAAGAAAGAAAGAAAGAAAGAAATGATCAAAATCACAATAATAATCAAACTCTCCAACACCTGGTGCATGCAATGTGCTGCAAGGAACTATGTGTTCCTTAAGCGTTTATAGATCCCTCAACAATGATGGGCATGTGGCACTGCCTCTTTGTGAACCAACCAAAAAATACAAGGCACATAGATGTAGCTGTTTACAAAGGAATTAAATAATACACACAATTAATAACACCACACAATAATGCAAATAATAAAAATAAATAATATTAATATAAACAAAAGAATCAAATATGATCAAAACAGAAATAAAAAACTCTGTCTGAAACATAACAGAAGGAACGGTGAGGTAAGTAGCAATACAGACACTTGTGCACCTTGACATTGGACTGCAAACAGTCAAATTCAACACTATGAGTAAAAGCAGGCATTGGTGGAGACTCCATTATCTGAGCAGAGTGGTGGAAATCAGTTTATGTGCTAACACACAGACCAAGAACATGACCTAAATGCTATGTCGGTGGAAATAAGCAGTAAAGTGGTGTACTACTGGGCTGGGACACCATAGCAGTTTTGGAAGCTAGCATTGGCATGTTCAAGGGCCCTACACAGCGGAGCCGTCCATAGTCATTACAGTGAAAGGCAGCAGCTAGACATACATAGTTCAGAGTTCTTGTTGTGATTCTTTGTTTTGCACTTTAGGTCTGCAATTTAATTGGACTAATCCCTGTGCCATTCCTTTTCCCAGTTTGCAAACTTATTGCAATATTTTTTCTATTATCTATATATATAATTACTAAGGGCACACAAGACGCATGCAAGACAGAGAGCCATGCCCACCAACTCACAGAGCCCCGCCTGCCAACTCTAACAGAGCCCCGCCCACCAACTGTAAGACCATGGGATACCATGGGATACGCACGACAGGGCCACGCCTGCCAACTCACAGAGCCCCGCTCGCCAACTCTAAGACCATGGGATACGCTCGACAGAGCCCCGCCCACCAACTCTAACCCTCCTCTTGCGTCATGGGATACACACGACAGAGCCCCGCCCGCCAACTGTAACCCTCCAACCCGCATCCACCGTCGCTCTTGAGGCATGTGCACTGCCTGCTCATGTACCTGCACACAACAACTCACCAAACACAGCCTCAGTCGCTTTCGTCTGTGCTACAGTCCACATGCACCTTTGAGCCACGTTGACTTTTCATTGTTCTTTTCGGTTCCGGCTGCTTTTCTATATATATAATCGACCAAGTCGCCCGACCATGGGATACGCCCAAAGAGCGCCGACCGCCCACTCTAACCCTCCTCCCATGTCATGGGGAATGCATGAAAGAGCCCCGCCCACCAACCCTCACCCTCCTCCTGCATCCACCCTCGCTATCGAGGCATGCGCACTGCTTGCTCATGTGCCCCCCCCAACACGTCACCAAACACGTCCTCACTCGCTTTGGTCTGTGCTACAGTCCACATGAAGCTGTCAGCCACGTTGACTGTTCACGTTGATAATTATGCGGCGTATGCTATACCGCAGGTTGGCAAGTAATACATAATTTTATCAAAATAAACAATTCATTTTGATAGCACTAAAGTAGTGTTGAAAATTTTCCATCTGCTTATATTTTTGTATATAAAACCCAAGATTAAAATAAAAAAGGATACAAGCAGGGGTTGCAGCACTATGCCACTGACTATTTTTCAGATTTTTTGGGATTAAATTATTTTTTCACTTAGGCTGGATTTTTCTGGGTCCCAGGGCCATGAAATTGATCCACTAATAGAACTCCACTTTTTCATGCATTATATGCAAACAGTCAAAACAAATAATTTGTTCTTCTTTTTAAGAAGGGTCCAGAACTCCCTTAAAGATTTTCCATGATGCAATAAAGATGACTGTCCCTTCTGGCAAAGAGCTTGACCTGAGACGCTAATCCATAATGCCTAAAAGAGGGACACCGCTCAGCTAACTGGGATGGGCTCGGTTGGCCTTGCCTGTTAGGTATTTTTTATTAGCTTGTTTATTTGAGAAGAAAACAGACATTCTTTGTTTTTTTTGGGTGGGGGGCAGATCGAGAGAGCAAGAGAGAGAAACTCCCTGTAAATGGACTTGTGGTTTGTAGAATGCCCTTAAGTTCCTGTGTAAAAATTAAATAGTGGGCACGATCCCCGAGATGCTCAGCGAGCACAAGTTAAGGACTCCAAAAAAGTTCACTTCTATAGAATGTTATAAGCTCAGTGAGCTAGGTTATCCAATCATGGCTGTAGGAGGTATATTTGCTAGATTTTATGAAGAACAGAGAAACTGCATGCTTGAAAATTGGACAACTTAACTAGGCTTCCACTGTCCAAGAAACAAACCTTTCACTATAAAGATAAGGAGACAGGATGTAGCAACCACTGTGGAAAAACATAATATTTGCACATTAAGGACAACTGCATCCTTTATCATAGTGATGTTAAAGAATACTCCATAGTGGAAATTGCCCCTCAATGGTGATAGAACAACACTCACTCTTTCAAAATATTAAATCAGTTCTTTCAATTCAAAGTGCCCCACTTCCTCCCAGTGTGTGTTGAGACAAGGAGATACAAGTGGGAAAACCTCCATACATAAGTCAGAACTGGCCAAAGATGTCATGCTTTCTTCATTTGGCCTGCTGCAGGAGGGGGCTTCCCACTTCTTTTAGATTTACAGTGGATTAGTGCAATGGTGGCACCCTAAAAACCACAGGAAAGGATGTCTCAGAAAGCTGAGTGTCCCTTAGCATACATGAATATATACTGTTGATTGAAGAAGGCTATGTGATGTTATTGAAATTTCAGCATTTGGTCATGTACTGTAATTGTTGAATTCAAGAAAAGTCACATCAGACTTTATTCACTCTTGATAAAATGTTGTAATCAACAATGTTTTAGTGAAAAAACAAAGCAAATCATTTTATAATAAATAAACTCACAATGCCTATGTCATATAAGTGTGCAGTAGACTGTAATGGAACTCCTCTATTATAAATGGGTTTGTTTCAAGATTCAAGATTCTTTATTTGTCACATGCATAGTTATACAGGACAACACACAGTGAATTGTTTCTATTCAAGATTCTTTCTTTGTTTCGGACATAGCCGCGTTTCACACTTCTTTGTTCGTCGTTGCGTGTCAGCGTTGCGTCTATTGGTGTCGTCCGGGTTGCGGAGTTTGTACTCTCACTCTATCAGGTGTCAGACAGGAAGCCCAGGGTTCTGAACAGGCAAGAGCCAAAGGGAAGGACTGACGGTACAACACAGTCTGTAACATCCTTTCACTCTCTGTAGAAAGAAGCACCTTAAAGCCAGCAATAGCTCTTTTTAATCCAAGAGTCTCGGTCCAGAGATATTAGTCGCTTCTTTGTGTTTATCGTGAAGTGAACTGCCTTCCATTAAAGCAGGTTTTCCAAAACTGGGCCCCAGCTCTACTTCAGACTCCCTCTCCCTGCTTTTATTGACCACTGTTAAGCTGTGCTTGAATCTGTTGTGTTGTTTTTAAGTAATCAACAGAAGTTGGGACACCACTGAAAATTGTTTGCTTTAACTTGCAAGGCTTAGTTTATTTTAATTGCTGCAGAACATCTGTAGGTTGTAGGCTATTAGTTGTTCCCTGAAGAAGGCCCATTTGTAATATTCTGAAATTTTGTTTTTTTCAGTTTTTGTTAGCCTAAACTTCAAATTTAAACCTCTGGCAGGTTACAGCTTAACTTTTCCCTACTTTAGGTCAATCATTGCATTTTCGACTGTTTAAATTTGAAGAAAAACTGGAAAAACCGAGGTGTTCTAAGACCTTTAACCAGTAGTGTACACATTAATGAAAAATCTAATGATAAATTGGGAATTCTAAAAGTAAGAAGATAGAAGCCTAAATCACATTTGATTAGGTAAAATCGACTTTGTCTGAACTTGGCAGTAAAGCTTGAAATTGGACTTGCTGACACACAAATTTGTCTTCCCTCTTTCAGCTAATTCTTTTGCATATTGATTTTAACTCTAATTTTCTGCCTCACAGTACATTAATTTCCAGTCAAGGCATAATTTCTTTAATTGATTAAAACCCGCTTAAACCTAAATAAATGAAAATGTAGTTAACTATGTTACTCTTTAAAAGCTGATTATGTACATACAATTGATTTTTACATTTTTATTTAGGAAAGGATTCTCTCTCTCTCTCTTCTCTCTCTATCTGTGCCTCTCTCTCCGTTCCTTTAATCCATTTGGCATACCTACCAAGTACTTTCTGCCCGTCTGTTTGCAGTGTGGAAGCTGCTCCAGAGACCTGCTGCTTTGTGGCCGCCTTCAGCGATATCCCACTGCTCCTGTTTGTCCACCCCATGGAGCTGTGACATGTTTATTGAGTCTCTTCAGGATGTTTTGTTTGCCACAGAAGCGGCTGTTGCTTACACAGAGAATGAAACAAAAGCCAACCTGATTCCCCAGGGCAGCACCTAGCCAATGTGAGGCCACCCCAGGGTGTTTCGGCTTTGTGCTGGAGACAATTACAGTAGGTTTATCAGTTTAACAACTGTTAGCTTTCACCGTGTGGTGCTCACCAGGTCTTCATGGCTTTCTGCTACAGACAAGACTGGCACAGCACTTATTCTTTTGCCACTTGATTTATTTTAAAGGCACCTTCAAATTTGCTTAATGCTAACAAATGGTGCGGTAATATTGTGTTCCCATTATATTTCAAGGAGGCGTAAAATTCATATGACACATGGGTCCATGGATTTAAACAAAAAAGTCTCTATAATACTAGGACACTGTCAAAAAGGAGAACAAATTCTGCCATGCTCTGATTCTGTTTTTACTTGTCAGCATTCTTGTAAGCAAGAGTACTGAATTAAAATGCTTGAGTGTCTAATGCTGACAATTTCTAGTCATCCACTTACTTGCAGATTAATAAAATGATGTGCATTTGAAAATATTAAAGAAAAATCAGCAGCCTGGGGGAGTGCCATGTATGGGCTAATGAGAGGGGATCCAAAGCACACTGGAGGGATTGTGCAATACTGTGCTTCTTGTTCCTCAGATGTACTGTACATGGAGACTATTGTTGAGGATGGTGAGGACAGATCTATCTCATTCAGAAGGTTGCCACTCAGACCCTCACCTGCACATGTAGATTGAGAGCAAATGAAATGAAGAAGTAAAAATAGTTAGCCCCATGCATACCCCATTCAGGTGAAAAAAACTACAATCTACACAGCACTGGAGAAAGGGATTCTTCTGTTAGCCTGATGAGAATTCCAATAGAGCAAACAGAATTTGTGCTCACAAACAGACACATTTTCATTTGTAATGATTTATTGGATAAAACAATAGCAGATAGTCTTTTTGTATTGCTTTCAATGATTCTATACGATCTGAAATATTCATATTCCTCCACTAATGAAGCCATGCAAGTCCGTAGCTGTATGTTCCTGGTTGCAAGGACAAAACAAAGGAATAAATAAAATGAAAGATTCTTTCACTTTGTGTGTGCTAGACTGACATTAAGTGAAACATGCATAGACACTTGGACACTTGGAATAAGCTACCAAGTATTGTGATAGACAGTAAGACATTAGGGACTTTCAAAACTCGACTTGATGTTTTTTTGGAAGAAATAAGTGAATAGGACTGGCAAACTTTGTTGGGCTGAATGGCCTGTTCTTGTCTAGAATGTTCTAATGTTCTGGTAGTAGTGCTCAAGATTAGTAATGCAATTAAGTATGTCTGAAGCAAGTTGTTTCATACCTGCACATTTTTCTTGAGTGTCCTAGGATCAGATTTATAAAACCTGTGCATGCACAAAGAGAGGCCCAAAATGTGTATACACAACTTTCTGTGCAAAAAGGATTTATTAAAAAAATACTTGATATGGTACGTGCATATATTTATGGCAACTCTGACCCATCCGTACACAATGTTTCAGATAAACTGGGAAATAATGGCACCATTGATCATGCAGGAAAAAGCAGCCAAACCAGCTAAATGACGACTCACGTGCACAATAATTCATATAAGTGAGAAGTTATGTATTTTGAACCATTCTCTTGGAACTATGTGTTGAGTTTGCCCCAGCATTAGAAAGACTGGCTGCCTGAAATCGGGCTACACCTGTTTATGTTCAGGTTTTAACAACGGTTGGTTTCTGGTAACAGGAACCTACCAGAGGGAACTAGCCAACAAATCCAGAATATCTCAGCCAGATGGTAACTCTGCCACGTTCGCCGTGCTGGAATCCATGAATGACTGATGAATTGCTACATTCAGTTTTCGTATATTGTAGGTGTACAGGGCGGCATAGAAAGTCAATTTGCAGCAGTATCCATTTTTTCTAACGTAATCTTGGGAATTGGCGGCACTCATATTGCAATAAGGGCACTCATCCAGAATGAAGCTGCTTTTGTTAACCATAACTATAATAGTTAAATTCCATTAACGTGCAAGTCATCTGTGATACCAAGATGGAACTAAATATCTTCATGGCTTGGCGCCTTGGTCAGCCCTTGATATACTGTATTTGTTTTGAGGAAAAGCAACATAAGAAGACAACTTGATGATGGTGCTGCATGTGATTGCTGGCTTGATGGTAATTAAATGGCTGAACCATCAGTTTTTCATATGGCCTATACTATTTATATTAAGAGTAAGCATGTCACTACATGTGCCAGGTGATGGGGGATACATGTTTAGGCTGCTACACTTCCACTCATGGTCTTGATGTCTTCATTTGTGGAGTGCAGCATAGAACTCCTCAAATGCAGTTGTCATTCTCTGGAGATGTCAGGTGGGAGCCTACTCTACCAGCCAAAGAAGTCCTGCAGCACCAAGATTGCATATGTATGAGGCTGATTAGCATGGTCCATATACAGTATGGTTGTTTCAGGGTGGCAACAGGACAGGGTTCATATCACATTCACATATGCACATGTACAAGATGATTGTGATTTGATTTGTAAAGGGTAAATTGGGTACAAATGTGAGTAAGCTGGGCGACACGTGGTGCAGTGGTAGTTCTGCTGCCTGCAGTAAGGAGACCTGGGTTTGCTTCCCAGGTCCTCCCTGCATGGAGTTTGCATGTTCTCCCCGTGACTATGTGGGTTTCCTCCCACAGTCCAAAGACATGCAGGTTAGGTGCATTGGTGATCATAAATTGTCCCTAGTGTGTGCTTGGTGGGTGTGTGTCCTGTGGTGGGCTGGCGCCCTGCCTGGGATTTGCTCCTTCCTTGCGCCCTGTGTTGGCTGGGATTGGCTCCAGCAGACCCCCATAACCCTGTGTTAGGATATAGCGGGTTGGAAGATGACTGACTGACTGACTGTGAGTAAGCCAGATTAAATAAGAACCCTACCCTGGGACATAGACAGGGAAGATGAGGGCTGAAGATTTCTAGCTTGTTATTACCTCTAGGAGTTTTAAAGGAATATGGGAAAGGTGAGACATTGATTTAAAAAAGAGGATCTTCATTGTTCTCTTTGAATTAGAGGTTATGGAAATACAGAAAGGTCCTTATACAAAACCAGCCAGTAGGAACTAGTTGTTACTCTTCTAAGAAGCAGCAAGGACTCCCATAAATAGATCAATTTTTTTTTTCTATGCAGTAACATGCTATAGTCATTTTATTTTACATGCAGTGTCAGTCTTTCAAAGTGAATGTCAAAGTGAAAACAGATCTCTGCAAAGTGATGTGAATAATTTACAAATACAAAACACAAAATAATTGATCGCAATTCAGTTCTGTATTTGGCAATCAATCCAGCCTGGAATCTTTGTGTACAGGCCTCTAACAGCTTTGCACATCTGGACACTGCCATTTCTTTCCATTCTTCTTTGCAAAACTGCTCAAACTGCTTATGGGAATCATGAGTCAACAGCCTTTTTTCAAATTCAGCCACATATTCTCAGTTGCATTTAGACATTGACTCTGACATGGCCACTCCAGGACATCAACACTGATGTTGTTAAGCCATTCCGGTGTAGCTTTGGCTTCATGCTTGAGGTCTTTGTTACACTGGAAAAACAAAATCTCCTCCAAAGGCACAAGTTTCCTGAAGACAGCATCAGGCTTTCCTGCATTCATTCCCCCCTCTACACTCACAAGTCTTCTGTGGCCTGCTGTAGAGAAGCATTTCTACAGCATGGTACAGCCACCATTGTGCTTTAAGGTTGGGATTGTCTGTTTCTGATAATGTGTGGTGTAATGTGGCATTTAGCCTAATAACCAAAAAGCTCAGTTCTGGTCTCATTAGACGACAAAACCCTCCTCCAGCTGACAACTCTAGCTGAGATGTCACCTATGTTCTTTTAACAGTGACTTTCTCTTTTCCACTCTCCCATGAAGCTGTGACTGGTAAAGCGCAATTGTTCTCTGCATGGTTTCTAAAATCTCATCCCCTGTAGTAACTTCTTCAGAGTTCTCACAGGTTCCTTGGTGGCCTGTCTCACTAGTCGTCTTCTTCTTGCCGATCACTCAGTTTTTGTGGACAGCATGCTTTAGGCAGATTTCCAGCTGTGCCAAACTCTTACCATTTCTTAATAATTGATTTCACTGGACTCCAAGGGATATTTAGTGACATGGATATTTTCTTGTCTCCATAGCCTGACTTGTGCTTTTAAATCATCTTTTCACAGAGTTGCTAGATGTATCCTTTTGTCTTCATTGTGTAGGTTAGACCACAGTACTGACTCACCACAGCTGGACCTTACAGTTGCATTTATACTACAATAATCTGAGACCTCTTGATTACAAATAGGTGATCTCTGTTTAACTAATCATGTGGCTTCTAAAACCATTTGGCTGCACCATTAATGATTTATGTGTGTCATATAAAAGGGGGTGAATACTTACTTGATCAGTTGTTTTATATTTTAAAAGCTGTGCCCCGCAGCTCCGCCCATGTATTAGTGAAAAAGGATGATGTGGAGGGCCCTGCCAGGCTTCCCACTCCTGATGTCATGCTTCCCCTTCCCCTTGGCCCGCAGTCTCTGTCTCAGATTAGCCTGAATATATCACTCCTTCAAGAGAACTTGGATTCCTAGCACAATGAGAGAAGTCACCAAATTAACCTGAATGTTCAAGCAAATTAGAGAAAAAAAACACAATCTAAATCCGTTAAGTAGTTCTCTCATTAAAAGCGGACAGAAAAAGAGACAGACAGACAGACATACAGATGGAGAGTTTTATATTGTGGACTTGAACCCGGACACAGACAGACGGACATCGTTGGCTCCACCACACTGTTTATTTACACACTATTTACAGTTCAGTTCACGTGCACCACAGATCCTAGTGCCTCTTGCACCGATTCCCCAAAGTCCAGGCCTCACAGTTCCTGTGCCTCTCTCCAGCTCTGTCCACTTCCACCCGACTTCCGCTTTCGACTGAAGGGAGGCGGCCCCTTAAATAGGAACCCGGATGGGCTCCAGCTGCTTCCCGGCACTCCTCCGCAGACACGCCCCAGTGTGGCGGAAGTGCCGGCTTTTCACCCGGAAGCTGTCCGGGTGTCCCCTGTCGTCTTCCCCCCAGCACTTCCTGGTGTGGCGGAAGTGCTGGGCTCCAGGGATATCCAGGCACCGGGCGCCGCCTGGCGGTGGCCACGGGTCCCTACAGGGCTGGGCTTCCAAGCCCTTTACCCGAGGCCCCCAACATAACCAGGGCGGATGCCCCCTCGCGGTCTGGAGGAGGCACAAGCTCTCCTCCGGTCCTCCTGGGCATCCCGGCCAGGCTCCAGCCCCAGCTGGATGCCACAATATATATATATATATATATATATATATATATATATAGAGAGAGAGAGAGAGAGATATAAAGTAATTTATTTATATAACTTTACAAAGCTCTATTTTCACATTGACATTAAAGAGTGTTTTTCTGTTGATCAAAGCCAAAAAAAACCACAATAAATCCAATATGATGTAATAGTAAAATGTAAGAGCTTCTAAGGAGTGAACACTTTTTGTAGACACTGTAAATTCCATCCCTGCCAGAAGAAGAGAAAATCATAGCTTCATTCTAAAGTAAACATTGTAGCCAAAGAAAAGAGAGGGAAGGAGAAACTCAAGGAAATCGTGAAAGGGCTGGCAGGAGAGCACTCCCTAGATTTAAACAGAGACGGTATCAAATGTGAATGATGGCCTACTGGGGCTTATTGACATTTGCTGTTCTGTTATCTGGATTTTAGGGCACTGCCGCTATTTACGTTTCTCTGATATTAAAAATAGTTCTTCTCTTTTCAAAACTTTATCAAAGTTGGAGTGAAGTCAATGTCCCTTCACATTTTGCTGTGATTTATTGATATTCCATATATAATCTGCATGCTGTAGAGCTAAAACAGCTACAGAGTAAGTGAGTGACAAGAGTCAATGTGTGTACATGTAGCAAAGCTTAAATAATACATCAGCCACTCAGAGCAAGTCTAACACGTGACCCATGTCTCCTGAAGCAAGGAAAAGCAGCCAGAAAGATGCAATGAACCAAATTAGAAGAAATGCTGTCATTCATAAGTAAGCCGGAGTTATTAGACAAATTTGAAAAAGGAGTTTATGGTGTTGGAAACTGGTGAAGAATACAGAACTTGAATATTTATTTATGTTTTCCTATCTTAGCTTTTTGCTTACATCTATTTAGGTATATATGTATTTATATGAAAATATATAATGCAGGAAATATCTAACATTTTCAGTGACAAACACTGTTTTCTCAACAATGTTGTCCTTTGTTCCAAGAATGCACTGCACTGTGCTCTGAAAGGTCATTCACTAGCTTAACAAGTAGCTTTCAAAAAGTATAATACTTCACACATCTAGCCAGATTATTATTTTTATAGACTCAGTATAAACAAAACAATGGCTGGAAAGGTCCATTGAATGAGAAAGCAAAATAAAAACTATGACTGAAAATAGCTGTAAACTTCTTGTATTTTTGAAGCCATCTTGATGATGTTTTATATCTGCTGTAAATATCAAGGAGTGTGTAAAAGGTCTGGGCACCGGTCGGTGATTACCATATATTGCAGTGCAAGTAAAAGGCAACGGACTCAAGTCTATTAATCGACTGACTCCCTGTTGGTAATTTTTGTAATTGGAGATATATTAAACTGGGACAAATCAAGTGCTATCTATCTATCTATCTATCTATCTATCTATCTATCTATCTATCTATCTATCTATCTATCTATCTATCTATCTATCTATCTATCTATCTATCTATCTAAATGCCTACCTATACTAGAAAGTCTAAGTCTTCAATTCACCCACCCAAAATGCGAGCGGCAGAGGCAGTAAGTGGCAAAAGGATGGCTGCTGTACATTGGGGCCATGACCAGAATTCATGTCTTCGGGACTGGAAGTGGTGTCCTCGGGGTCATTACTGGACATGACATTATCAAAGCCAAGCAGGATTCCCTTTAACTGGTCTGCAGTGGAAAGAGAGAAGGGATTAGTGATGTGGAATTACGCTCATTTGGACCCTTTAGCTGCCTCCCATGCACACGTGTGTGACAATATATATATATATATATATATATATATATATATATATATATATATATATATATATATATATATATATATATATATATATACAGTACAGGCCAAAAGTTTGGACACACCTCCTCATTCAATGTGTTTTCTTTATTTTCATGACCATTTACAGCACTCCATCACTCTCCTTCTTGGTCAAATAGCCCTTACATAGCCTGGAGGTGTGTTTGGGGTCATTGTCCTGTTGAAAAATAAATGATCGTCCAACTAACCTGACTTGTGCACAACACAACTGCGGGTCCCAACCCCATTGATAAAGCAAGAAATTCCACTAAATAACCCTGATAAGGCACACCTGTGAAGTGAAAACCATTTCAGGTGACTACCTGTTGAAGCTCATCAAGAGAATGCCAAGAGTGTGCAAAGCAGTAATCAGAGCAAAGGGTGGCTATTTTGAAGAAACTAGAATATAAAACATGTTTTCAGTTATTTCACCTTTTTTGTTAAGTACATAACTCCACATGTGTTTATTCATAGTTTTGATGCCTTCAGTGAGAATCTACCAATGTAAATGGTCATGAAAATAAAGAAAACACATTGAATGAGGAGGTGTGTCCAAACTTTTGGCCTGTACTATATATATATTGTGGACTTGAACCCGGACACAGACAGGCGGACATCTTAATTTCAATCAACACACTTTTATTTACAGTTATATTTACAATGATATAGCAATGATATAGTCAGTGCACTTCCCAGTACCTCCAGCACCATTCCCCCAAATGTCCAGGCCTCACAGTCTTTGTGCCTCTCTCTTGGCTGCCTCCCGTCTTCTCTCTAGCTCCGTCCTCTTCCACCCGACTGAAGGGAGGCGGCACCTTAAATAGGAACCCGAATGGGCTCCAGATGCTTCCCGGCACTCCTAAGTGGACACGCCCCAGTGTGGCGGAAGTTCCGGCTGCGCACCCGAAAGTTGTCCGGGTGTCCCCTGTCGTCTTCCCCAGTGGCTCCAGGGATATTCTCGCACTGGGGCGCTGACTGGCGGTGGCCACAGGTCCCTACAGGGCTGGGCTTCTAAGCCCTGTACCCGTGGCCCCCAACATAACTAGGGCGGACGCCCCCTCACGGTCTGGAGGAGGCACAAGCTCTCCTCCGGTCCTCCTGGGCATCCCAGCCGGGCTCCAGCCCCGGCCGGATGCCACAATATATATAATTAGTTAGTTGTAAAACTGTAACATCTGGATTACAAAGACCGCCAGAATTACTTTCTCTAAAGCAATAGCAAAAGAAGAACTTCTATTCTTGGGTAATATAGAGACTGCCTGTAAGCACAGCTAGGGGAGCACTTCCAGGTGATGTCAGCTGAGCCTCTTTCTTTTTGTGCAGCATTGCCACTGCATTCCACCCATCCACAGTGTAATGGTGAAATGTTTTGTAGTGAGATCATACCACAATCCATCCCATGTGAAAGATTTTACTCTGTGGTAACATTTGGTGGTCAGCCATTAGCCCATGACATCTGGATAACAAAAGCCCTTGGAAAAAAATTCTCTAAAGTGAGAGTAATAAAAGACCTACTATGCTTGAGACTGCCTGTAAACACTGCAAATGGAGTGCTTCCTGGTAACATTAGCTGAGCTCTCTCTTCCTCTTTCAGCCACCACCTTTATGTTAAGCAACTACCTACACGGGAAGTTGGAGAATTAGTGATGAGTGAGTGAGTGTGTGAGTGAGTCAGTGAGGGCTTTGCCTTTTATTATTATAGATTAGTTTATGAACTTATAATCTTTCATTTTGTATATGAACATCACTCACCACCTATGGGAGGGGCCAAGGAGGTTGGGTGCAGTGTGAGTTAGGTGGTGGCTGAAGGCGGGGACCTTGGCGTCCGATCCTCAGCTACAGAAGCTGGCTCTTGGGTGAAGGGGAAGGAGCCTGAGCTAGTGTGCGAGGTCGAAAGGTTCCGGCTAGATATAGTCGGGCTCACCTCAATGTACAGCTTGGACTCTGGAACCAATCTCCTTGAGAGGGGCTGGACTCAGTGAGAGGCACCGAGCGGGTGTGGGCATACTTATTGCCCCCCAGTTTGGAGCCTGTACATTGGGGTTTACCCCGGTGAACGAGAGGGTAGTCTCCCTCCGCCTTCGGGTGGGGGGATGGGTCCTGACTGTTGTTTGTGCGTATGTGCCGAACAGCAGTTTGGAGTACCCACCCTTTTTAGGGTCCCTGGAGGGGGTGCTAGAGGGCATACCTTCTGGGGACTCCCTCATACTGCTGGGAGATTTCAGTACTCACATGGGCAATGACAGTGAGACCTGGAAGAGCGTGATTGGGAGGAATGCCCCCAATCTTGGACACTTGGATGAAGAGAGGGGCGGAGCTGTCAACTGATCACCACCTGGTGGTGAGTTGGCTTTGATGGTGGGGGAAAATGTCAGTCAGGCCTGGTAGGCCCAAACGTGTTGTGAGGGTCTGCTGGGAACGTCTGGCAGAGTCCCCTGTCAGAAGTAGCTTCAACTCACACCTTCGTCAGAACTTTGACCACGTCCCGAGGGAGGTGGGGGACATTGAGTTCGAATGGGCCATGTTCCGTGTTTCTATTGTTGAGGCGGCTGACCAGAGCTGTGGTCGTAAGGTGGTCAGTGTTTGTCGTGGCGGCAATCCCCGAACCCGTTGGTGAACACTGGCGATGAGAGATGCCATCAAGCTGAAGAAGGAGTCCTACCGGACCCTTTTGCCCTGTAGGACTCTGAAGGCAGCTAATAGGTACCGACAGGCCAAGCGGAATGCGGCTTCTGTGGTTTCTGAGGCAAAAACTCGGGTATGGGACGAGTTTGGGGAGGCCATGGAGAACAACTTGTGGATGGCTTCGAGGAGATTCTGGTCCACCGTCTGGCGTCTCAGGAGGGGGAAGCCATATATGGTGGGGATGGTGCGCTGCTGACCTCGACTCAGGACGTTGTGGGTCAGTGGGGGGAGTACTTCGAAGACCTCTTCAATCCCACTAACATGCCTTCCAATGAGGAAGCAGAGCCTGGAGACTCGGAGGTGGGCTCCCCCATCTCTGGGGCTAAGGTCACCGAGGTGGTCAAAAAACTCCTTGGTGGCAGGGCCCCGGGGGTGGATGAGATACGCCCGGAGTTCCTCAAGACTCTGGATGTTGTAGGACTGTCTTAGTAGACACGTCTCTGCAACATTGCATGGACATCGGGGACAGTGCCTCTGGATTGGCAGACTACAGAGGGATCACACTCCTCAGCCTCCCTGGAAATGTCTATTCTGGAAGGGAGGGTCGAACCTCGGAATCAGGAGGAACAGTGTGATTTTCATCCTGGTCACGGAACAGTGGACCAGCTCTACACCCTTAGCAGAATCCTGGAGGGTGCATGGGAGTTTGCCCAACCAGTCTACATGTGTTTTGCGGACTTGGAAAAGGCGTTCGACCGTGTCCCTCGGGGAATCCTGTGGAGGGTGCTCCGGGAATATGGGGTACCGAACCCCCTGATAAGAGCTGTTCAGTCCCTGTACAACCGGTGTCAGAGCTTGGTCCGTATTGCCGGCCAAGTCAAGCCCATTTCCAGTGAGAGTTGAACTCCGCCAGGGCTGCCCTTTGTCACCGATTCTGTTCATAACTTTTAGGCACAGCCAGGGTGTTGAAGGGGTCCTGTTTGGTGGACTCAGGATTGGGTCACTGCTTTTTGTAGCTGATGTTGTCCTGTTTGCTTATTCAGGCCGTGATCTTCAGTTCTCTCTGAATCTGTTCACAGCTGAGTGTGAAGTGGCTGGGATGGGAATCAGAACCTCCAAATCCGAGACCATGGTCAGCTGGAAAAGGGTGGAGTGCCCTCTCAGGGTTAGGAGAGAGATCCTGCCCCAAGTGGAGGAGTTCAAGTATCTCGGGGTCTTGTTCACGAGTGAGGGAAGAATGGAGCATAAGATCGACAGGCGGATTGGTGCAGCATCCGCAGTGATGCGGGCTCTGCATCAATCTGTCGTGGTGAAAGAGGAAGTGAGCCGTAAGGCAAAGCTCTCAATTTACCAGTCGATCTACGTTCCTACCCTCACTTATGGTCATGAGCTATGGGTAGTGACTGAAAGAACGAGATTGCGAATACAAGCGGCTGGAAAGAGTTTCCTCCGCAGGGTGTCTGGGCTTTTCCTTAAAGATAGGCTGTGAAGCTCAGTCATCCAGGAGGGGCTCAGAGTAGAGCCGCTGATCTCCATCGAGAGGAGTCAGATGAGGTGGCTCGGGCATCTGATCAGGATGCCTCCTGGACGCCTCCCTGGTGAGGTGTTCCGGGCATGTCCAACCAGGAGGAGGCCCTGGGGAAGACCCAGGACACGCTGGAGGGACTTTGTCTCCCGGCTGGCCTGGAAATACCTCGGGATTCTCCCGGAAGAGCTAGAAGAAGTGGCAGGGGAGAGGGAAGTCTAGGCCTCTCTGCTCAAGCTGCTACCCCCAAGATCCGACTTTGGATAAGCGGAAGAGGATGGATGGATGGATGAACATCAATTTACAGAATAGAAGCAAATATTTTCTAAATGCTTAAAGGGTCAATTTCTAACACCCCTGAATTCTTGAAGGTTGTCATATAATGATCACCTCACCTTCTCTACTTTAATTGTAAAAAATAAATCCATAAAAGCAAAAGTTTTTAAATGTAAATTAAAAAGTGCTTTGGGATGGTTTTTTTTTTTTTTTTACCATGAAAACATTTTAAAATGTAAAGATTGACTGACTAATGTTCAAAACATTACACTCAAGGATGAGGGGATTCTCTCAATTAGAAAAGCATAAATAGAGCAATACCCTGAAAACCAAAGAAAAGAACTATAGAGGCGAACAAAGAAGCGGCCTATAATTAGCCATGGAGTTGTCATTCATGCCAGGTGCCCTTTGCCACCTGTGTTTCAAAATTAAATGCGTGCGCTTGTAACAGCTGCTCAAATTACAAATTGCTGTGAGGATGGCAGTTAAGAGTCACAAGGTATAGTTTACACCTGTACTCCAAAATCACTGCTCAGAGAATTTCTGGGATTCCGCTGTGTATGATCACAGTCACACCTGCTGAAATCAGCTGGATTACTTCTCATTTGAAATGACCTAAGGTGATAGCATGGGTAAGAAGCTGAAAGCTGAGGCGAAATCGTGGATATTTACTGAATTGCAAAAATAATCAAGTACTTATAATAAAAAAATGATTTATTCATTCATCTTTTGCTACAACTGTAGGAGCCCCTTAGTGGTACTGGAGGAGTTGAATTTTGTTCAGACAACACTGACACAAGCCAGCCATTCAACTTTGCTTCAACTGGATCTCTCCTATTACCAGAAACTCAGATTTAAGGCTTGGTAACTCTTTCTGAGAATCTTCTGTTACCACTCAGTCAGGATGGAGGCGAGGCTAATATCAGTCTCAGCTTTGCTTCTCCTGATAACTATCAACCACTGAAAATTGGAAAATTATTTTATACTACACTGAAGATTAGGAGGAGGACGTCTAATTCTGATTATACCCCAAAATCAATCCAGTTTAAAGAAATAGTATGCTCATTATTTGATATAGTTTAAAATGCTAAGAGATTAAGCAGTTTAGTCGGGAAAGGCTCATCTTCCATGTCTTTAAACCTTTTAGTTAATCCAGCTGGAGATTTAAACTGGGCTGCTGAACTGCTACTATGAAAGATTTGTACCGGACCAATGCAATTACTAGAGTGTTTGTTGCACAGCTTGATTCAAATAGAAAGAAAAAAACTCTGAACTTTTGTCAGTAATATAAAGCTATGATTAATAAATTTGCAAGACAGTTTACTTTTTTCCTTTTCCTTTGAGAAACCTATTTGTTGCAGTGTGAAGGCCTCATTTTCTTCACAACAACCAGGATGTCTGAAATTGATTTAGGTCATAAACACAAGCTAAGTAAACCCCCAAAATTTGTCTATCCGTTAAAATTATTTGCGAGGGTATAGAGCTAATTTTGGATTTTAGATCAGGCCATCGCGGGACGTAATCCCATCCACTTTCACTTACGCACTTAGAGTCAATGTGTAGATTCCACAGAGACAATTGCTGATATTTATCAAGCGTATCAGAATTACTCCTAGGAATTGCACTAAATGCCTGAGTAGGGTAAGAATTTGTCCCACCGCAGAGTAGAACATTAGAAATAGTTATGAAATGCCCTACACCTACTCACAACACATTTGAGAATGATTGCTGTCACAGATTTATCAATTTCTCATTTACTCATATGTAGATCTTAACAAAGGCTTCATCTGGTGCTAATAACACTTACAAAGCATTAGTAAAGTGTTAATTCATCTGTGTGATTCAACCTACTAAAATAAGTTTGCATTGAAACAGCTCAAGTGAGACATATGTATCTTGATATTGCATACCTGTGAATCCTTCATATTAACAAGTAATTAAAAGGGTCTTAAAGAACCAAACATATCTACTGATGTTTTATAACTATTATGAAGACCAAAAGAAGCTTTTGTTAAGGTCTTGTTATATAAGAGTAAATGATTAATATATACATTTTTGCAGTACATAAACTAAAGTGTAAACCATCTTTATTAGAAACATCATGGCCAACGGTAGCAAACTTGATTTGCAGAGACCATTCTGAAGCTTTCAGCTCACCCATAAAGTCATCAAACCCTGTACCAGATGCTGATTTGGACTCATGTTATTGGGATTTGATAAAAAAGTACGTTGTTGGAATAAAAAACTCTCTAAATACTACTATTCAAACCCATTTATAGGTGTACTTACACGAAATGCGCAAAGCACCTATTGTGAAGCCATGTGTGTCTGTCTTTCTGTCCGTATGAAACAACTCAGCCCCACATTAATTTTATTGAAATGCGGCACACAGGGTTTACATATGGATCAAGTACCCTGTCGCGTCCAAGCCGCTGTGCACTGGGCAAATAAACATTTAGTCAGTACTATTTACCTTACACTAAACCAAGCTCAGGGCTCCATTATGTGCACATTATAATGGTTCAGCATTTCACTGTCACTGTAATTAACTAGGGTGGCCAAATGTCTAGAGGCCTCATGCATAACACCTTGCGTAGAACTCACACTATAACATGATGTAAGCACAAAATCCGAAATGTGCTTACGCACAGAAAAATCCAGATGCAGGAATCTGTGCGTTCGCCAACTTCTGCGTTCTTCCGCTACATAAATCCCGGTCAGCGTGAAAAGTAACACTCGTGTACGTGCGTGCTGTCCCATCCCAACTCCTCCCAGAATTACGCCTCTTTGAATATGCAAATCAATATAAATAGCCCTTAAGCTCAGCGTTCTGTGAAAAGACAATGACAAAAACAAAAGGGAAAATGGAAGAATTTCAGCGAATACCAAGTGGAGGCAAGGAAAAGCGTGCTATTTGTTGGTTTAAACAGTGGTACAAACAACAAAAGGAAGTTGATCGACTGACAGAGCGTGTCGGAGAAACTCGAAACCTCAAGTTCACAAAGTCACACAGTGCCCTAAATGAAAAAGAAGTTGTCAGATATCAAAGTCGCCGTGAAAAGGCGAGTCGTAGCCCACCATCTGAGTTTCATATTAAAGCTTATTAGGGCACAGAGAAAAAAAAAGGCACACAGTGGGGAAAAAGCATGAAATGTCAACCTCAATCTTGAAATGTCCACTTTAATCACGTAGTTTATTTTGTCGTTAAAGTAGAACATCATAAACTTCTTTTTAAAATCGTTTAATTAACTAGTTTCTCAATCACATCGTAAGTAAAGTAGCACGTTAAATGCTTTGTTTTGTATGTGTTCTTCTATGTGCTCTATGTGTGTGAATCACTACGTGCTTCCGTTCTTTCTCTTTCTCCAACAGGGCACAGAATCCATTACATTTGTGATATTACAGCTCTCTGAATAATTCAAATACTGAGATGTATACCATGTTATTAAACATGGGAACACGATGGCGCAGTGATTGTTCATGTCTCACACAAGATGCTGCTGTGACATGCACGACCTTCAATTAAATAATTTATTGTAGCAGTACTGTCTCTTTCAAACGTACTAACCTCCAATTCCTGTCATTACTTTTCTTTCACAAAATACCCAATCGCCACACAATCAGCTCTGTAATAGACGTTAAGCCATCTGTAAGCTTACAATGACAATTCTTCAAAACTTTTAAGGAACATTGTAATATCTTCATAGTACGTGTTTAATTATTCTATCCGTCTATCCTTCCAGTGTCACGCCAGCCTCAGTAAATATACAGCGTGAGGCAGGAGCAATACGTGAACTTGCTAGCACTGCTGCACCGTGTCCTCACATGTTTAATTTTTAACAATACAGATTATTAAATGAAGTTAAAGTTTTATCTGTGTAATATAATCAACATATTTTGATATCGTCATCATAAGTAAATATGCGCTTTATAAAGTGGCGAAAGTTGTGCAATATTATAACTGTAGTGCAAGTTTACAGTGGGGTGATTGTACTTATAAGTACAAACAGTTATACAAGGAGCAATTGATTGAGTGCGTTTATAGTTCTTGGGATGAAACTGTTTCTGAACCGCGAGGTCCGTACAGGAAAGGCTTTGAAACGTTTTGCTGTGACTGAGGTAGCGTATGCTTGATGCTGTATACCGATAATTCTCTTTCCGATCAGCTGCTGCTGTGATTCACACTCAGATACAGTGATATAAATACTCTGAGTGGTGCAGTGAGAGTAATATGGAAAAAGATGATCCGCTGTGGCAACTCCTAACGGGAGGAGCTGAAAGAAGAAGAAGAAGAAGAAGAAGAAGAAGGTGCAGTGAGAGTAACAACGTTAAAGCGGTTATGGTATTTGGAATACTATGGCTATTCCCTGGACCATTATATTGTTACAGGTAATTTACAATCAGATGCATTACACTAATAAATAATATGCAATTAATTTTAGTGTATTTATAAAGCCATGTCAGGAAAAGAAAGGATGACCACACAGGAACAGTAGCACTGCTTTGAAGCTGGGTGCTGTCAATCTGCAAAACCGAGCAGAGAACTTGCGTACGACAAGGTATGAGGTTCTGTGGAGATGCCTGTGGCTTTACGCCAAGTGTAGGTTTTATACAGGTGATGGGGGCAGTCCTAGATTTCAGAAAATGTATCATGATAAATAACTGAAGAGTATCAAATTAACAGGCTGCTCATCTAATAAAACATTGCTCCACTGAAACAAACATCCTCTCAACATATTTAAAACTACAAGAGATACCCTTATACCCCAGATCCCAGTTTGAAATTTTATATCTATAATAGCATGGTCAAAACTCTGACAGGGAAAGCTTATTTAAGAACTGGTATTAAATTTGATCAGCATTGCCAAGAAAATTAAAAAGAAAATAAAAACAGATCATACTGTCATTTATTTTTTTCCACTTCAAGCACTGTGTGGAATCATATACAGTATGTACATTTGTGAAAGTGTTCATTTATTTTTTCTCTGTCCTGATCCCTTGCTGTTGATAATGAGATAAAGCAGCCATTAAACAAATGAGGATAGGCTTTATGTGTGTGTATATATGATATACAAGTATCCCGGTTTGGGACTTTGAAAATCTGGTCATCCTATAATTTACCATCAGAATGCCACATTCATGTGATATCGGTAAGGCTCTGTTGCTTTAATAAAGTTTGCCTTTCACGTCTGTTTTTTCTTTAACATTTGTCATTACTGAATTGTTTTGCAGATCCCATTTCATGAAAATTGCAATGGCCAGATATGCTCAAGCAAATAAGTAATTAATTAAAAAGGTTTTCTATTTTTTACTATTAATATTTATTTACTAGGGGGCTCTGCCCCCTGCTCGCTTCGCTCGCACACCTCCGGGTTTGGTTTACTGGATATACTGTACAATTTAAACAGATTGTTATTTTCATGGGAATTGTTACATATGCAATAAACAATACTGGTCCTTTATTTCCAGCCCTGGGCGTGATTACATCTGTTTCTCGCAGGACTATAATGCTTCTCGCGTTATGAAAGGGGGCCTGCTGAACGCACGCTAAGGAGATGATGTCGGATCATCTGCTGTCTTTCTGCTGCTGATGAGCTGCTTGTTCTGTCATTGTTTTAAGAGCTGTGAGCACATTATGCGTGTCTGCCAAAAGCAATCCAACAACTGCTAGGTTAGATGTCCATGGACTTGTTTTAATTGATGGCTCACTGCCTTGTCTTGCATGATGCTGCAAAAAGAACACTTGTCCTTTATTTCCGGCCTCGGGCGTGGTTAAATCTCGTTCCCGCAGGATGTATAAATGATAGATGATCATTGCTGCCCCCCTTCACAACGCGTTCATTTTAAAGCCTGTACAGCCGCTGTCCTTTTTGCCATTTCGTGTCTCTGCTGCTCGCATTGTGATTGCTTCTTCATAAATATACACCTGACCGAATTGTGTTTTTTTTTTAAATAAAACTTGTCGTTGCTTTAACTGTTGCGGGACCACATATTCTCATAGTGTATGGTCCATTATTGTGTAAATCTATGTTTTGTGCACAAAAAAATCACCAGGATTAGCAAGAAACTCAATAACTCACCCACCTCCAGGGAGCATTCACAATGGAATGTCAGGTGGGCAGAAGGCAGTTCATGGCAGTGATTGGCAGTTGGCCCCACCTCTTGGGGGACCCCCCACAAAACACATGGAATATAACCAAGCATAGCACACAATGCAGATAACAAACAAAAGAAACATTAACACAAATACATGATTCTAAAAGTAACATAAATGGCATAAAATAAGGATTTAAGCCTGCCTGGCTGAAATATAACAATCAGGACCATTTTTTGCATGATTTTGTTTCCTGAGTGTTGCCATTTTGTGTACAGCAATGGTGCTGGTTGTCAGGATGAGGATGGTGTGGTGACTCTGAGACTAGGGATCTGCGTCAGTATCCGGAATGTTGATGGTTCGAATCCCTATTACTGCCTAAAACTATCCTACTTTGGTGGACCCTTAAGCAAGGACCGTAACCTGCAAAATGGTGGACCCTGTGCTCTGACCTCAAGGGGTATGTTAAAACTAACAAATTCCTAATACAAGAAACTGTAAGAGATGAAATGGCGAAAAAAAAAAAAACTTGTCTAACTGCATGAGTATCTAAGATGGCATCACATCAGATGAGGGGTATTAGTTTTTTTTTTATTCATATATCTAAAAACAAACTATATATATAGCAATTTTGTTAAAAAAAATTTTGTCTTCTATATGGAAATTAGAAATTTTCTTAAAAACAATCTGCCCAGTTTCCCTCGTCTTTCATTCATATTTGGACTTCTTTCTACTATTCTAACCTTCAGACTCACCCTGACAACATTTTTGGTAGCTCCCAAAATAAAACAATTAATTTTGTATCTCCCATTGTAATTTTTTACACATTAGGCACTTTCTTTACAAGACGTTTACAGTGACTATGAACTGGCTCCCCATCTGGAGTTTACAGAAATTAATTCATGCATTTATTTCTAGTAGGATTAACTACTGCAATGCAGTGTTTACTGGCTGTTCAAACTGTTCTTTATACAGCCTCCAGTTAATCCAAAATGCCGCTGCAAGAATTATTACAAGAACAAGAAAATATGAACACATAACTTCTGTTCTTAAATCTTTACACTGGCTCCCAGTTAAGTTCAGGGCAGATTTCAAAATCCTCCTTTTAACATATAAAGCATTAAATGGCCAAGGTCCGGCTTACATGTCTGAACTTATCATGACTTACAAACCTGAGCGCACATTAAGATCTCAAGATGCCGGTCTGCTTAGGATTCCAAGGATTAATAAAATAACAGTGGGAGGTCGAGCTTTTAGTTACAGGGCCCCTAAACTGTGGAATGGTCTGCCTGCTACAATAAGAGATGCCCCTTCGGTCTCAGCCTTTAAATCCCGGCTGAAGACTCACTACTTCAGTTTAGCATATCCTGACTAGAGCTGCTGATTAACTGTACATACTGCATCTCTGTTGTTAGTCATTAGCACTATAACATAAGTAACATGATAATTATATTTGAATACTAACCCTCACCTATTCTGTTTCTTTTCTCGGTACCCAAATGTGGCCATTGGTGCCACGGCCCACCTGCCAAGTTGTTTGCCTGCCTATGGTAAAGTCATCCCTGATGGAGGATCACAGGAATCATGGGAAAGAGGGGTCCTTTCATCGAGCAACGTTACAGCCGTGGCATGGCCAAATGGGGAGGCAGCTAGATGGATGAGGTCTCCAGGACTCTAAAAATATCCAAACCTAATTATGTCATATCATCTACTGTTAAACCGTAATTCTAAAATTTTTATTATTATGCTGTCTTAAGGAATTGTTCTGTTGTGTATATTGTATTGTATTGACCCCCTACTTTTGACACCCACTGCACGCCCAACCTACCTGGAAAGGGTCTCTCTTTGAACTGCCTTTCCGAGGTTTCTTCCATTTTCCTACAAGGTTTTATTGGGAGTTTTTCCTTGTCTTCTCAGAGAGTCAAGGCTGGGGGGCTGTCAAAAGGCAGGGCCTGTTAAAGCCCATTGCGGCACTTCCTGTGTGATTTTGGGCTATACAAAAATAAACTGTATTGTATTGTATTGTACATTGATTTGGCTGACATGTTTATCCCACACTTGCAATGCAGTTGATTGCATTTCCTTTTGTATTTCCAACTGAGGCGCGGGCAGGTGAAGTGACTTGCTCATGGTCACACCGTGTCAGTAGCAGCCTTTGAACCCACAGCCTCAAGGTATGACATCCAAAGCCTTAACCGATCTGCCACACTGTCTTTGATGCAGGTGACCTCTTAATGGATTCAGTGGGTTTAATAATAGATTAATATATTTGACTTATGGGCATATAGCAGGTTGTAATAAAGGCTGTCATATTTTTGGATGCTTGGGCTTTCAAAATAATATGTGGCACCAATATTTCCACTGCTGAGCTCTTATGCACTGGTTCTGTCACTTAATACTGAAAACAAACAGAAAAGATTTGTAATTGTTTTAGTCTGTAAGAACAGTTTAAAAAAAAAGAATAAATTACAAAGAAGCAATTAAATGCTTTTTGGCATTTATACAGGTGATGTGCAATCAAGGAATCAATGGAGAAATTTAGTAGCTCAAAATTCTTACAAAACTTGGGAGGCCACCATATTTTGTTCTAATTATGGATAGAAGATAATTATGGTAATTATTCTGGGATTCAAGTAATTAGGAGCAGTTTCTTTTTACACATGAAGGGGTTGATTTAAATAAATCCTCCAATCATCTTGCATATAAACTAAATAAAACGAACTGAATTTGGCAAAAAAAAAAAAAAAATCATATTCTTAACTTCATAAATGCCAAGATATTTTTTCCAAGAAAGGAGGGAAATAAGTCATCAGGTTTCTAGAATGAAAAAATATAATTAGTGTACGCATTACATTAAGCTTTTTATTCCCCTTTTGCCGTGTTTGTAAGTCATCCTTTGATTGTGTGATGCTATGCAGCTTTTACTTCACTGTGAATCTGACCCCTACGCACCCCTTCACGCTCATTAATGTTAACTGTGAATTGATCTCAATTTGATTTCATTATATGACAGAGCCTCTTCGCATGTGTGTTTATCGTGTGTGTGCATGAGACACTGAGAGACAGGCAGAGAGAAAGAGAGACTTGACTTTTCGCATGGTATCTCTAAAAAGGTAAGCACAACCCTTATGGAAATTAAGTGAAATCATAAAGTTACGAGTTGCGCATCTGTTAATTATGAAAATTAAGCCTAATTAGCGGCAGGTTAATTTTAATAAGAGATGCTCTTGTATAACCTAAAGAACATGATTGCTGTATTTGGATTACCAGAAACAGAAGAAATCGTTACAGCATGCAAATCCCAAATTGAAAAAGAAAAGGTAATTTTAATTATGTATTAGCTAATTGGGATATCTATAGAAAGGAATTCCATTTTGTCTTGGGACTCGAGCAGGCTGTAACTAAAACAATACAAGAACGTCCACACTTTGTTAGTCATACCTCTATCCATTATCAGACCCACCTAAACCAGTTTAGGGTTACAGGGTGGTAAGTCTCGTCACTACCGGGCACAAGGCTGGAGTCAATCGTGAATGGAGCACCAGTCCAACTCAGGGCACATTCACCCACACCCACACTCTTTGAGCCACCAGGCAGTCAATGATGAAACATTTAATGATTTAAGAGGACATATTAAGGTAACCAAGTGTGGAAACCCAGGAAAGTAGATCTGGTAATTCCCTGGCCATTGGGATATGAGACATTAAGACTCCATACAAACAACGATAGGCCAAGAAATCAAGCGCAAGACTCCAGAGCTGTGACACAAAAATGCTTTCCATTATTGCACCGTGTGCCAACAGCCTTGTGGGAGGTTAAGTTGTGTTCACTGTAAAGTCAGATAACAAGTCCCATTTCAATCCAACGTCACACATTATCTATTACTAGTGAAACTGTTAGAAGGAACGTCCTTCTGATTAAGTATTTGCTTTCAAGGTTTGCTCTGCTTCTTTCTATTTCCATTTCCATTTATTTGCGTAGCAGACATTTTTATCCAAAGTGACTTACAAAGGGGTGGCACAGTGGCGTAGTGGTAGCACTGCTGCCTCGCAGTTAGGAGACCTGGGTTCGCTTCCCAGGTCCTCCCTGCATGGAGTTTTTCATGTTCTCCCTGTGTCTGCGTGGGTTTCCTCCCACAGTCCAAAGACATGCCAGTTAGGTGGACTGGCAATTCTAAATTGGCCCTAGCATGTGCTTGGTGTGTGGGTGTGTTTGTGTGTGTCCTGCGCTGGGCTGGCACCCTGCCCAGGATTGGCTCCTGCCTTGTTGGCTGGGTTTGGGTCCAGCAGACCCCTGTGACCCTGTGTTCGGATTCAGCGGGTTGGAAAATGGATGGTGACTTACAAAGGAAGTGAACATAATTGAGTAAATTCAGTATAGGGACTGTTTTGTAGAAGGTAGTAGGAAAAGTTTATCACTATCACTAGAAGTAATGAGCTACAAAAAAATGTATTAATTAACAATATGACATATCCACATTACAGAAACATTTATTAACAATTTGACATATTCTCAGAACCTTAGGGTTTTGAACTGCCTGGATGGAGGTGGGCAGCTCATTACACCAGCTAGGAGCTACATATGAAAAGAGTCTCGACTGAGAAGTGATACCATGCAGAGGTGGCATCACCACACCCTGTTCACTGGTAGACCTGAGTGGGCGAGAAGGACCATAAGATTTAACAAGTGTCTCCGTATACACAGGGGCTGACCCACTGACTGCTCTGTAGGCAAGCATCAAGGATTTGAACTTAATGTGTGCTGCTACAGGGAGTGAATGTAGGAACCTGAAGAGAAGAGTGACATTGCACCCATCTTGGTAGGTTGAATGCAGGATGGGCCGCTGCATTCTAGACAATCTGCAAAGGCTTGATTACAAGACCAAAGCCTGAACCAGAAATTGTGCTACATACTCAGATACGGTCTGATGCTACTGGATGTTCTGTCTGAACTGATCCATCTGTCAGTCAGTCAGTCATTATCCAACCCGCTATATCCTAACACAGGGTCACGGGGGTCTGCTGGAGCCAATCTCAGCCAACAAAGGGCGCAAGGCAGGAATAAATCCCCGGGCAGGGCGCCAGCCCACCGCACTGATCCATCTGTTGTCTTAATGATGCACCAGTAGCAGTACAATATTGTCATGTGTTAAAAGCAGTGATATTTTCATAATGAAAGTGAGAACTAGAACTAAAAATACTGTTTTTCATTTTACAAGCACAAGAACTGAAATTAAGGCAAATAGAGAAACCAAAACTAAATAAAAATAAAAATTAGTGATATGTGAACAAACTAAAACGAGAATGAACATTGAGTAAAAACGAAAAAAACAGCAATAGCATTTTCATTTAATCCGGTTCAGTCATGCAGAGAGGTTGTTTGAATGGCCTGAGCGTTCAGTTACGTTGCACAGTTTACTATGGGCCTACTACAGTCATGTGGCGCATCTTCCGTTGTTTGCTTGTTGAGCACATTTGGTTTGTTGGGTTGGAGCAGTAAAGACGTGTGGTTTACTGGTAGAAAGTGAGAAAGTAACGTGTGGAAAAACTTTATTTACAGCGCAGATGATAATAAAGGCAAATGTAGTGTGCGAGAAGAAGAAAAAGAGTTAGTGGGAAGAAAACTAGGGCTCATTTAGCTTGACATCATCCAATGATTTTAAGTGCATTAGTTGAGGAAAACAAGACTAAAGCTGAAAAGTGAAAGAGAGAAGGTAAGCAACATGCAGTCTGCTGGCGCCAGTGGCTGAGGACCTTGTCTGTGCACCTGCATCTCAGACGTTTGTTGAGCGACTATTTTCACCATGAGGCTATATGCAAATGCGTGCTACTTTAAAGCTTGCACAGACTGGTTTCTTGGGTTGAAACATTTGATCTTGCTGACTACGCTCATTAGGCCACTTAATCTGTTTGATCATTGATAGTCAAGCTGTGTTTAACGGCATTATGAACGGTGAGTGTATTTTGTTTATTGAACCATAACTTGCATTGAAATATGTGTAGGCCGGCGTTTGTGGTCTTGCAACAGAAAAAAAACAAAAATTGCACTACTGTAATATTATATAAAAAGGCCAGAACTAAATAAAGTAAAAACTAAAATTTTAAAATACAGAACTAAATAAAAAGAAAAATTGCTGACTACACTGTAAACTAGAATGAAATAAAAATAAACATTAATTTTATAAAATAAAATAAAAATTCAAACTACAATATTAATATCAGAACTGAAATATCACTGGTTAAAAGTTTTAGTTCAATTTCATTCCCATTTATATTTTTACAATGGAAGTACATGCAGGCTAAACACGTGAGCTAATATCTTTTTGGTTTGAAGTCCAGTGCCTTAGGCTGTAGGTGGTGCCTTTGATATGACCTACGCCAGAACAAATCAAAGAGACAACTGACCATCTCTGAGCAGTTGTGGCTCCATCACTCCATCAGACCGATTTTGTACGTACAGTAGATGCTGGGTCCTTGTAAGGAAAAACTCAGGGTGAAGCCTACAGCCATCAGTCGACCAGCAACTTTCATTATCTCGGAAATTGTCGAAATCTGAAGAAAACTTTATATGTAGTAGTGAGAGATATAGTGCTGTTTTCTTTTAATGACAAATGCTGGTGCCAAGCTGGAATGATAAAAGGAAGAAGAACTATGATAGAAATTATAAGAATTCATCTTAATCACAGCTGTACTGTCAGCAAGGTTACACAACAAATGATTGATTGGCTGCACTGCTGGTCCTAAATCAGTTTTGGACATTTTTCAGAAACAAAGGCCGATTAGTCTTTATTGCTACACCGCCATTCCTGGCTACAATACTGATGACCATGAGTGGTTAAACATTCACTGTTAAATATACTGTATATAATTTTACAGTTTACCTTGATTATCTTGTAAAGTTGGTAAGAGAAGATGAGGAAGCATTAGACAGAAATGTAAAAAAACTGAACTGAATTGAAACTAAACTATAATACAAGTGCCAGAAGTGGCATACAAGCATATTTGGGTGTACATATTGTCATAGAATTGTTGGTTTGTCACTCAGCTAGCAAAAGAGAAATGTGTTGAAAATACTCGGCATCATTTATCCTTGCCTACTTGTATTGTTAAATCTTACCTGACCCTCCACTCTCCTGCCACACACCGGCTGTCATTGAGAGAGTCCATGCTATGGGAGCAGGAAAGGCCTGGGAGTTCTTTCAGACTTTGTCCCCTCAGTTATTTTAAAAAGAACCCATATTTGGACATTTCTAAACTTATTTTCTTTGCACAAGGTTTTTTTGGCAGTCTCTAAACTGCTTGATTTTCTTGCTTCATTTTTAGTTTTATAGTCTTTTTGTCACTCACCTTGCAAATTATATTCAAGCTTTTAGGTAGGTAAATTGACCATAAAATAGACCTCAAGTGAGTGATTTTTTTTCTTTAATCCCATTATTTTTATTACACTGCTCAGTGGCAGTTGTTAATGAGAACGGAGGTAGAACATACCAGAAATACCAGCAGCAGTCTACTTTCAATTCACATTCCTTTTCTCTTACTATTGTAAAGTATAATATGAATTCATTTCATTTTGTTAGGACAGTAAGTCAATTCTGTGCACTCTATAGAAAAAAAACTGAGAAAAATACAACATAATCTAATTGGTTCCAGTCTCAGCAACCTGAATTGAGTTAAGCAGGTTTGAAAATGAAAGGACAAATAGAATGTGGTTTGTAACATTATTACTGTAACACTGCATTGTTCCATCTCCAAAACCTGAACCCAAGAAATTATCTAAAAAAACTTTTAAAGTATACCATGGGCCCTGCGGTGGGCTGGCACTCTGCCTGGGGTTTGTTTCCTGCCTTGTGCCCTGTGTTGGCCGGGATTGGCTCCAGAAGACACTCGTGACCCTGTAGTTAGGATATGCTGTAGCGGGTTGGATAAAGGATGGATGAAGGAAGTAAACCATGGTTAGAAAATGCCTGAAAAAGGTCTGCAATTCATGTATGGTCCTTTTTCATCTCTGATCACTTTATCCATCCATCCATTATCCAACTCGTTATATCCCAACTACAGGGTCATGGGGTCTGCTGGAGCCAATCCCAGCCAACACAGGGCGCAAGGCAGGAAACAAACCCCGGGTAGGGTGCCAGCCCACTGCAGGGCACACACACACACACACACACACACACACACACTAGGGACAATTTAGGATCACCAAAACACCTAACCTGCCTTTCTTTGGACTGTTGGAGGAAACCGGAGCACCTGGAGGAAACCCACGCAGACATGGGGAGAACATGCAACCTCCACGCAGGGAGGACCCGGAAGCAAACCTGGGTCTCCATTCAGTGCTACTTAGTGTGCCACCGAGACCGCCCTGATCACTTTATTTCTCATGTAAAGTAAAATAGATGTAAAAGTTAATAAACTGGAATACTTCAATCATTTGAGCCGCATTCCTTAAGCCCTGCTTTTAACTTGAGCAAAATCATTTACACGGATTTTTACATGTTTATGGGCCTGTCACAGACAGCCGGGGTCCTTACCCAGCCAGGATGCCTCTTAACTTAAAGGACCAGGGGAGCAAGCGTGGGCAGCACAGTACCTCCCCTGGGATGTTAGGTGGCAGCCCCCATGGGTTGCAGTGGTGCTTCGGATTCCCACAAGGCTTCATGGGAGTTGGAGTTATCTACAGCCCTGTTGGGATTCGGGGGTGCCACCAGGAGGTACTGCAACAGCTGCTGAGCCCTCTTGGGTGGGTTTTCCACCACACCTGGAAGTGCGTTATAAAAGGATCCAGCAGTCAGGAGGAGGGAGACAAAGCTTGCAGAGGAGCAGTGGAGGTAAAGAAAAAAGAGAAGTGTGTTAAAGTATGCTGTTTGTGCATTGGGACCGTGCTGTGTGCCTGTGGGAAACGGGGCAGACGTAGCCCACAGGTGAGGAAAAAAGGAAATAAAAACATTTAATATATATATATACACACACACACACACACACATTGCTCCACAATATATATATATATATCCACAATATATATATATATATATATATATATATACAGTATATATATATATATATATATATATATATATATATATACAGATATATATATATATATATATATGTGTGTATGTAACGTCACTAATGAATAGCTGCAAGGTAAAAATAATAACAATGGAATACACTGACCAGACTGTTAGTTGCTCCACAATAGGGGGCACTTTCAAAATGAATTAAAACACCTCTTCAACTGATTACTCATATGGAGACTAATATGTATATGAGTAGATAACCCTTGGTCCTATTGTCTTGTTTATGTTAGCTGCCTCAAAGACACATAGGTCATGGGTCATTATTGTCATGTGAACAGAGTGTAGTGTCATTTTTAGTTAAGCTAATGAGCATGTCACACATCACCAATGAGCGTGTGTTTACAGCATTGTAAAAGGAAAGAGGAGAGACATAAAAAGAGTTGGGGTTCCAGCCAGAAGCCCCTCATTTTATTGGCACGTTGCTCCAGCAGACCCCCGTGACCCTGTAGTTAGGTTGGATAATGGATGGATGGATGTTTTTGCCAAATAGTCAAATATCCAATTGAGCTTTTGTCGCCCCCTAGTGTCAAAGCCAGGTCATCAAGCTGCAGGAGTTCAATTCTCTCTCTGCCTTGTTCTCTGGTCT
The DNA here is from genome assembly GCF_016835505.1 of Polypterus senegalus. Taxonomy (NCBI): domain Eukaryota; kingdom Metazoa; phylum Chordata; class Cladistia; order Polypteriformes; family Polypteridae; genus Polypterus; species Polypterus senegalus. The sequence goes on from NC_053155.1 coordinate 275,372,880, forward strand.
AATGACATTCAGTCCGCAGCCACGTGGGCTTTTATCCTTCTTAGCCAGAAGTGACAGAGCTGACAGCAGGCAGAAGTGATGCCATGATCCAGCACTGCTTTAATACTGAGCGAGGATTTGTAAGTAATCAATAAAAGTTGGAACACCTGGAGGAATTGCTTTTATCAACTTTCAATGCTTAATTACCTTCCATTGCTTCAGAAATGATTGTAAGTTAATACAAAGACTTTTTTGCAATACTCTAACAATTACGTAATTTTTTAGTTTTTGTTGATCTAAATGTTTTTTTTATCATCTTTAGCAGTTTAACACTTATATTTGTACTATTTCAGGTTATTAAATGCAATTAAATTGAACTGCTTATTTTTCAATTAAAACTGGAAAAATGGTGTTCTAAAAGATCTGACTGATGGTAATGTGTATACAGTATATACTCATTGAGGATATTGTTAGGAACACCTGCTTATCTGTGCAATTATCTTATCAGCCAATCATGTGGCAGTAGCACACATCGTGCACATACAAGTCAGGAGGTTCACTTAATGTTTAACCTCCTGGGGAAAAATGTGATCTCAGTGATTTCAACATGGCATGCTTGTTGGTGCCAGATGTGCTGTCTTGAGTATTTCTGTAACTGTTGATTTACTGAGAGCTACATGTACAACAGTCTCTAGAGTTTACTCAAAGTCAGGTGAAAAATATCCACTGAGCGGCCCTTTCTACATACAGAAACGTCTTGCTGATAAGAGAGGTCACAGGAGAATGGCCAGACTTGTTTAATCTGATAGAAAGGCTATAGTAACTCAGGTAACAACTGTGTGTAACTGGAGGTGAGGAGAAAATCATCACAGAATGCACAACATGTGGAACCGTGAGGCAGATGGGCTACAACAGAAGTTGAAAGTTGAGGCTGCAGTGGGCCAAGGCTCAGCAAAACTGGACAGTTGAAGACTGGTTAACATTCTTCAGTCTGAAGGATCTCAGTTTCTGCAGAGGCACATAGATGTTAGGGTCAGAATTTGGTGCCAACAGAACAAATCCATACACCCAGCTTTCCTTGTGTTCACATGCCAGGGTGGTGGTGGTATAATGGTTTGATAAATGTTTTCTTGGCACACTTTGAGCCTGTTAATACCAACCAATCATTGCTTGAATGCCATGGCCTGTTTGAATATTGTTGCTGACCATGTGCATCCCTTCATGGCCACAATTTACCCATCTTCAAATGGTTACTTACAGCATGATAATGCACCATGTCACAAAACAAAAGTCATCTCAAACTGGTTTCATGAACATGACAGTGAGTTTGGTGATCTTCAGTGGCCTTCCCAGTCACCAGATGTAAATCCAATAGAAGACCTGTGGGATGAGATAGAACAGGAGATTTGCAGTATGAATCTGCAGCTAACAAATCTACAGAAACTGCGTGATGCAATCATTTCAACATGGACTTGAATCTCAAAGGAATATTTCCAGGATCTTCTGGAGTCCATGCCACAAAGAACTGAGGTTGTTTGGAGAGCAAAAGGAGGCCTTAGTATTAGTATAGTGTTCCTAAGAATTTGCTCGGAGAGTAAATATAGTCAGACCATCTCTCTTGATGTGTTCACTAAGTACAGTCTAAAAAATGTAAAAATAAGATGTAGCAATTCATTTCTCTTCATTCCCAGTTTGTATATCCTGAGGAAGGTCACTCTCTCTCTAACTCCAGTAAAATTTTAATGGGGTTCACACAACATAACATCACCTCCTGGACCTGCCTGAAGTATCACCCAGAGGATCGTGACTGGTAAACCACACAGCATCTTCAAGTCACAGTACTGTAGAGAGTCTGGAACTTGAGTGTTTAATTGTATTTGCTGTCATTTACTGAAATTTCCCTTTCATATTTCTATCCATTCATCAATTTTCTAAACCAGATATTTCCTAGTTAGAAAAGCGGACAGCTGGACATCTGTTAAACTAATTTTGGCTTGGCAGATTAACTTAATGCCAACAATAACTGCCTGCCAAGCCCAAATCTGCACATTAGCTGTCATCATCCAGCTGTAATCAGTCACTAATCCATCTAGCCGTTTACTACTCATTTCCCTCCTGGACAGGGCTGAGGAGATTTGGATCCTAATCCACTTGTGCAAGGCACTGTGCTGTAATCTACCCAAAGCTGGGCACAGGGAGCAAGCACATCAACATCTATTCTCCATATTAGCTCATTCGTGATCAGAGTCCTAGGAAAACAGCACCTACCCTGACAGCATGAACAGTGGCTCAGAACAGGAAATGGCCGGGACAGGAAGCCAACTCATTGCAGGACACACTCGTGCAGTCAGTGGAGAAACAATGGAAGAACATACTGTTCATCTGCTACACTGAAAGAGCCCAGCAAAAGTCAAAGCAGTGTTCAAATGTTTTAGTATGTGCTGTTGCTCAGTTCTGTTTTTATTGTTTATTTATTTAGTAGGTGTTTTTATGTTTTTCATGTATTGTTTTTTTTTAATTATTTATTTTCAGAATGTTTTACTTATTTTATCATTTTAATACTGATGCAATTTCAGTACAATTTTGGAGTTCTTTTTACACTCATTAAATCACCATTTTATGTAAATGCTAATAGCAGGAGCCATGTTGTTAATTCAGCACATGAGCGGCTGCCACCACTTGACCGATGTTGGTGTGACATGTGACGACATCAGGTGTCAGCTATTTAAGGAGGCAGCACAGCATGCTGAGTATTTTATGTTTTGGAGTCAACAAAAACTTTTGCTATCTGTTCTCATGTTTTTACTTTTTCTTTTATATTGCAATTCTCTTTTTATTGCTTTTGCTTTTAATCCCTGCTCCCGTTCTTTATCTGTGACTTCTTCTTAACAATTTAGGTTTAGTTTGGAGGCTTTGCAGCTTATTTGGTATTCAGTCCTGGCTAACGTGTTGATTTGGACTTTGTCTCTGAACCTCTCTCTGTCTCTCTCTCACAAAGAAGACTATTTTCATCTTGTAATCTTGTTTCATCTAATTTAGGTTCTGACTGCCATTTGTCATTACCCACACAATATCATTATACGGTATCATTATCTATCTATCTATCTATCTATCTATCTATCTATCTATCTATCTATCTATCTATCTATCTATCAGTTCAATAATAATAATCCTATTAATAATAAATCCACAAAGGGTTTAGTGGATATGTTTGGCAGATATTTTCAGTTCTGTCTCCTTTTCTTACATAGAATCTCAATTTGAATTTTTCATGGGGCACTTAATGGAAATTTACAACCAGATTATTTAAATAACTAGGGCGTCCCCTGCTCACGTCGCTCGCCAACCCCCAGTTTTGGTTTTAAGATTTTTTTTTCTTTGAATTATTGCTATTTTATTAGTTTCACTTTTATTTCAGAAAAGAACTGAAAATCTCATACTGACCTTTAAGGATTTTGACACTCTTGATATCCTTATGCTATGAAACATTCTGACCTGTCATTGTTTACACACGTCTTCAACTATTATCATACACTGATAATTTCTGTATTATCTATATCTATTATTTATTTATTTATTATATTACATATCTTACACATCATTATTGCTGCTACATCTTTGTCCTATCTTTGCACAATGTCTTGTCTTGTTTGTGTTTTAATTTTAAATTTTTATTCTATTTTTAATTTACTATTTGCACATCATGTTGTTGCACTGTGGACCCTGAGCTTCGCAATTTTGTCTGTCTGTATACTTGTATATGGTTGAGATGACAATAAAGTTCACTTTGACTTTGACTTTCTTTAAAAACAATATTTGGAATCTTTTGAGTCCTAATGTGCTGAATCTTTTAAATGAGGTCAGTGAGACATGTGTTTAATGACTTTGTACCATAATTCAGGATAGGTTTCTCTGTTTGGAATTTCAGCACAGACAAAACGATCTACATCATCAGCAGTTAAGAATTTTTTTTGCAAATTAACCAATAAATGCATGTGAGGTAAACCACGTTTTTGAAATTCTCTAACTTAAACTTCAAAGCCTTACAATATTTATATAGTTCTGACATATCACCTGTGTCCATATATTCGGTCTGTATTCGCCTTTTTGTTATTTCTCCGAGTAATAATTTCTCATTTTTTTGCTCTAATGCGAGGTTTAATTTCTTTGCTTTGACACTGTCGGTTTTTTCTGCTTTCATATTCTGTATCTTGCTCTGCATGTGTTTCGCGCCTACATTTTTTTGAGTCTTTTGAATTCCAGTTTTCATTATCTCTAACCTGCTCTGCATGTGTTTGGCCCCCTTGTTTTTTAACCTCTTTATGGCATTTTACTTTGTTTTCTACTCTGTCTTTTATTTCTGACCTCACTTTGTCCTGCTTTTTTTCAGTGACACCTGGTCCGTGGTGAATATTTTCCCCTTAATAATAATAATAGTAATAATTTCTGTTTGTTTGCGCTCCTGCAATCTTTACTTTCTTTTTTTATACTTTCTAATTTTCCTACTTTCATATTCTTTAATTTCTCCACATGTGTATCGAGTCAACCTTTTTTGAGCCTTTCGAATTCCACTGCTTTCATAATCTCTAACCTGCTCTGCATGTGTATAGTGCCAACGTTTGTGAACGTCTTTATGAAGTCCTACTTTGTCTTTTACTCTCTGTCTTTTAATTTTGAGCCCGATTGGACGTGCTTTTTTCAGTTCCACTTGTTACGGGCTGATAATTATTTTCCTTATTTTCTGAATTTGCACCTAGATTATTCTTTTCCTTTTTTTTCTCTCCAATGCTTTTGAGTCTCTTTTCTCCACGCTGCTTTCTTCTTCACTTCGTTGTCAACGTTTCACTTATAACGTATTGTCCTTATACGCTTTATATGCACTGAGAGCCCTGGATCTGTGTGTACTCAAAGCCTTTGCACGACTGAGTGTTTTGCTGCCTGTGGTCTTATTTGATATTGGTTGTAAGTAGGAAGTGTCTTGCAAGAATCTCATGTTCTACGTCCCTGCGAAACGGTCCTGGGTCAATCCCTTGGCACAAAGTCTCATTTTTAAGGTCCCCGCGAGATGCTCCATAGCCATTCACTTTTTTTATCTCACGGGTTTTTTCAGTGTCTTCCGTGATCTTCACATGAAGGTCACATCTCGTATCCCTGTGTTTCTTTCCAGGATTTTTGTTTATAATAGAGAGATGACATTATCCAGAAATATGTACATAGTTGCATAACTACTGAAAGGAGAAGTACAATTTATTAACTTCTAAAAAAAGTGCCCTTAAGAGTTGCAGTATGTTGCTTTGAACATTCAATTCACACAGGCTCATTTTTTTACATTTCCAATCAAGCTCTGTTTGCTTCCTTCATTCCAGTACAATTCTGTGCAGGTACCTTCCTGGGATCCTCCTTCATGACTCAGCATCTAGTAGAAGTACAGTATCTGCAAAGCAAAGAAAAGAGTACATGACACATGTTTCACCCTTATTGGGGCTCATCAGGTGTATACACTTTTGCCTCCTCTTACGGGCATCAAACCCCAGATGTCAGCGCCTGAGGTGAAGCTTCTGAATTTGCACCACAGTGGGTGGTTTGCTAAGTTGACACAGTGAAGATCAGTGTACAGTATCACATTCTTAGTTCTGAATTGCAATCTGATTATTTAGGTGGTTACCTACCAGGTAACTGTATCACATATCCATGAGCTGCTTCTCACAACTGAAAGGACGTGGTGGGTGTTTGCCAACTAGCCGACCAACCACAAGAATTACCTGATTAGGATGCGATTCACAACTAAGAATGTGATATATATATATATATATATATATATATATATATATAGATATAATAGAGTATATAGTATGTATATAAAGTAATTGATAATTAAAAATGACTCATATGAATGCACCTGTAAATGCAGAACACTTCACGTTTGTGTGTAATGAAGATTTGCAAGCTGCTGTCTGCTTTTACTGTGCCTATCACTTCTTGCAAAGTAAACTCATTGAAATTCTGCTCATGAAATGTTTGCTCATAATCGCAGTAGGTGGGAAAACTATAAGAGGCTTTAACATATAGCCAATCTTTAAAACAATTCCAGGTAATTAATTTTGACATAAATTGTCTTCATTGGCTGGCACTTTCTTTAAAATTACATATCTGATATTCAGAGTATGGTACCACCAAAGAAATAAGTCAGACTGAAAAGTCCCTTATTAATGCATGATGTACCTCACAATTAACTTATCTGCTTTTTATCACCAGCCCACTGACACATGTACACACATAACACATAAGACATTATCTCTTTAGGACTTAATGTTTTATAACCTGAATTTCACACAACGTAAATCAGACCCAAGCCAGGTTTTCTGCAAGTTTTTTAGAACTGAGCACAACTTTAATTAAACTAGTTGTTATTTTTATGGTGGGAAGGATGTTAATAAAGTGAATAATCATAGGTATCTGTGTAATATAATCAGTTTGCAATTTCAGTTAGTCTTCCCATTCTCCATTATAAAAGATCTGTTTCATGCCCATTATGTATTGTGTTAGACAGCTTTTATTTTCAGATGCTCTCCCTGTGAGTCATGTTCTGTTTTAGGCTGCTGTACTCAGATGTGTGTCTGTTAGTTAGCTGGGCAGTACTGCAGTAAAGGAAGGCCCCCTTCAATTCTATGAATACTATAATAGTACCATTTTCTTTTTAAATGTTTTGATACCCTTGACATGATGATGTCCACTTCTAAATCTGGACATATGATCTCTCTGTGATCAACTTAGACAAGGGGCTGAGGAATAAGCTTGAGACCTACCACAACCTTGACTGCAGTATGAGAAACAAGATGAGCAAATTCACGGATTGCCATCATATCCTTTAAAAACAATTGAGTTCAATAATGATATGAAGACCCTATGATGGACTGGCACCTTATTCGAGGCTGAATCCTGCTTTGTATGGATTTGAGGATGCAGTGTAATGCCAATGAAGATATGAATAAGCAAGAAATATATTGCAATAAAATCTGTTGACTTCAGTTTACTTCCCTATAAACTCTATCAGTTCTTTATGAGTACATCTATTTTTTGTTTTGTTGAGCTCATGGGGGTAATTCATTGAGTATATCTTCCAGTCTTGAAAGTACTTTGCCCTTTATCTGACGCAGTGAGTTCCCATGCAGGCGTTTCCATTAGCATGTTGAAGTTGTGAATACTGGCACAGGTGTTTCCTCCTTTATAGGAAATTCAACCACTGCACATTGTTGAAGTGACATGTCCTAGTTTATCATACTGAACATTTGAATGAAGCAGATAATTGTTGGTGTTTACTCAGCAACCAAGGGCTAATCCAGGGCTGTTACTTATACAACAAAAATGAAAATTCAGGGCAGGGAAATTATATGGTATAAGTGACAAAAATATTATGAGGGGACTCAACCTTTTTCATTTCATAAAGTTTGTGATAGAGGAGCTGGGTTTTTAACATTAGTTTTGTTTTGTGTTACTCTAGAAGCAGCTAATAGATACTGGCAGGCCAAGTGGAATGTGGCTTCGGTGGTTGCTGAGTCAAAAACTCGGGTGTGGGAGGAGTTTGGGGAGGCCATGGAGAACGCCTTTTGGATGGCTTCAAGGAGATTCTGGTCCACCGTCCGGCGTCTCAGGAGGGGGAAGCAGTGCAGTTTCAACACTATATATCTGGTGGAGAGGGTGTGTTGCTGACCTCAACTCGGGACATTGTGGGTTGGTGGGGGGAGTACTTCGAAGACCGCCTCAATCCCACTAACATGCCATCCAATGAGGAATCAGAGCCTGGGGACTCGGAGGTGGGCTCCCCCATCTCTGGGACTGAGGTCAACGAGGTGGTCAAAAAACTCCTTGGTGGCAGGGCCCCAGGGGTGGATGAGATACGTCCGGAGTTCCTCAAGGCTCTGGATGTTGTAGGACTGTCTTGGTTGACATGTCTCTGCAACATTGCATGGACATCGGCGACAGTGCCTCTGGATTGGCAGACCGGGGTGGTGGTCCCCCTCTTTAAGGGTGTCCAACTACAGAGGGATCATACTCCTCAGCCTCCCTGGAAAAGTCTATTCGTGGGTTTTGGAGAGGAGGGTCTGTCGGATAGTCAAACCTCGGATTCAGGAGGAACAGTGTGGTTTTCATCCTGGTCGCGGAACAGTGGACCAGCTCAACACCCTTAGCAGGGTCCTGGAGGGTGCATGGGAGTTTGCTCAACCAGTCTACATGTGTTTTGTGGACTTGGAAAAGGCATTCGACCATGTCCCTCGGGGAATCCTGTGGGGGTGCTCCAGGAGTATGGGGTACCGAACCCCCTGATAAGGGCTGTTTAGCCCTTGTACAACCGGTTTCAGAGCTTGGCCGCATTGCCAATAGTAAGTCAAACCCGTTTCCAGTGAGAGTTGACTCCGCCAGAGCTGCCCTTTGTCACCAATTCTGTTCCTAACTTTTATGGACAGAATTTCTAGGCATAGCCAGGGTGTTGAGGGGGTCCGGTTTGGTGGACTCAGGATTGGGTCACTGCTTTTTGCAGATGATGTTGTCCTGCTTGCTTCATCAGGCCATGATCTTCAGCTCTCTCTGAATCGGTTCGCAGCTGAGTGTGAAGAGGCTGGGATGGGAATCAGCACCTCCAAATTCGAGACCATGGTCCTCAGCCGGAAAAGGGTGGAGTGTCCTCTCAGGGTTGGGGGAGAGATCCTGCCCCAAGTGGAGGAGTTCAAGTATCTCAGGGTCTTGTTCGCTAGTGAGGGGAGAATGGACCATGAGATCGACAGGCAGATCGGTGCGGCTTCCACAGTGATGTGGGCTCTGCATTGGTCTGTCGTGGTGAAAAAGGAGCTGAGCCATAAGGCAAATTTACCATTCGATCTACGTTCCTACCCTCACCTATGGTCATGAGCTATGGGTAGTGACCGAAAGAACGAGATCGTGAATACAAGCGGTTGGAATGAGTTTCCTCCGCAGGGTGTCTGGGCTTTCCCTTAAAGATAGGATGAGAAGCTTAGTCATCCAGGAGGGGCTCAGAGTAGAACTGCTACTCCTCCCCATCGAGAGGAGTCAGATGAGGTGGCTCGGGCATCTGATCAGGATGCCTCCTGGAACATCCAACTGGGAAGAGGCCCCGGGGAAGACCCAGGACACGCTAGAGGGAATATGTCTCCTGGCTGGCCTGGGAACGCCTCAGGATTCCCCTGGAAGAGCTAGAAGAAGTGGCTGGGGAGAGGGAAGTCTGGGCATCCCTGCTTAAGCTGCTGTCTCCGCGACCCGACCTCGCATAAGTGGAAGAAGATGGATGGATGGATGGATACTAACTGGATGTTTTATTTTAGAATAATTTTTGTTTTATGTACATAAGTAGCCATGATATTCTGTAATAGTTCAGGCTGTAAAGAATCATTAGAATTCTTTTCTTGCATCCATTTACCGTCAAATTCACATTGTTAGTGCCATGGAGGAAGCACATGCATGCTGGTCAGGATGGAGGAAGACTTCTTATCCAGCTTGGAGGCCATAATGGAATGACAGCAGGAGTAGAGACACCTGGCACACCTGACTATCGTCATCCTAACTTGGACAGAAGAATAATAGATGGACTGAGCTAACATGGATGCTGGCTGCAGTTCATTCCCCACAGCAGGTGGCAGTGTGCCTCTGGGCTGAAGCCAGTTAAGACACCTGCAGGGTGGCATGGGCATCTGTGACCAGAAATACAGCTTTGTCAGGGTCCTTGGGTGCCACCAGAGAGCACTCCCAGGGGAGGACTGCCCAGGTTTCCACACAACCCAGAAGTGCTTTGGATGACCTATCCCATGGCACCGGAAGCACTCCTGGGTCCAATTTAAAAGTGAGGCAACACCAACTTGGAGGAAGGAAGGAGAGAAAAAACTGATTGATTGACATATTCATGTGTTGATTTTGGCTGGTGCCTGGTTGGAAGTGCGTTAGTAACAAATGAAAATCCTTTATTTTGACCCGGAGTTGTGTAACATTGTATCTGTGGTTTGGGGCTTTGTATCATTCTGGCTTTGTATCAAGTGAAACAAGACAAACATTTAAACAACTTTACCATACAGTAGCTCTTCAATTATAAAATGTCTTGGGATAGTATTTAATGTAGAAAATATACTGTATTAACAAAGGTGGTTTGCTTGTTTGATAAAATAAACAGACAGGTCTTTGAAAGTGAGAACATAATCCAAATACTACCCATTAAATTGTCATGTCTGAGAAACAAATGTGTCAGAAGGGGACTTTTTTTTTCGATTTCCTGGGTAATCCAGTTACTGATTGTGTCAGGGTTGTCTGCAGGATGTAGGTATTTGCTGTCTTGCAAAGGAGTCACCGCTTTGAAGTTTGGCTGGTTGAGTATACAAACAATACAAAGTTGTGATAACAGACCTGCTCCCTCCTTGGAGGATGTTTGTATTTACCTGACTTGGGGATTGCATGTCTGACACTATTGGTTTCTAATCAGCATATCTGTACTTATTCATAGTTGTTAACAATACATTTTGTTAACTTGTGTTTTCATTAATTGTTAAACACAGGAAATTTAGATGTGCCATTGTTTAATCTGATTGTCCAGAACTGATAATGGCGGGGACTGAAGGAGATTTAAACTTCTGGGCAGGAGAAGGCAAAATGAGAGGGACAGTTCACTGAGAGCGCTGCCAAGACACTCGGACAGAGATCAGGGGCTCGTAGGCAGACGAAGGTAATGTGGCTGGCCTGACGTGAGGCACAAGGACGGCAACACTTACTTCCAGGGAGGAAGGGACAGCTCCACAAGAAGATGCCAGTTGTGGGTCCAGTGAGAGATGGAAGCCGCATGAAAGGACCGAGCAAAGCTGGCAGACGAGAAATGAGGCGTGCCTAGATCACAGCAACACAAGGAGCCCAGAGCGGAAAAAAGGAACAACGAAGAGACGCTGACAGGGATTCCACGATTTTGATAAAACTTCTGTTGGGAAACGAGTGTCTGGTGACCAGAGTGCATCGGTGGACAGTTGAACAATTAAGTGTTGGGGTAACACAGTGTGCAAACTGGACTCTGCACCACTAAAGGTTGTATCCTCCAATTCTTGTTTTTGACGGACTTTTAGAGTGTGGATTATGTGTTTTCCTTTTAAGAAAAAGGAAATTCATTCCTGGTATTTTTAGATTTTGTTATGTTCGTTTATCTTTTAAATGTACTTTATATTGTCTTGTGTAATAGAAGTTAGTGTTGCTTTCCTGAAATTACTGTTGTGTCTTTCATTGTATGTTTACTCACCGGCCAATTTAAATAAACCTGTGTGCTATTTTCTATAAATCTCAAGAGTTCCCAGTCTCTTAATAAAACTGGGTGGCGTAGTCGGATATGTTAACGGTGTTTAGGTTAGATTACCTGTAAGTGTGACCAGACACATAATTGAGGTAAGATCATAGAACTTGGCAGTCAGCAGTCACAAATGTTTTAAAATCCTCCCCCATCCCAACGCCTCCCACGTAATTGGCTGCCTGCCTATATAAGGCCGTCCGTCGCTCCAGTCTCTTCATTCCCTTCCTTGCTTCGCCACGGTATTCATGTCTCCTTGCTGATAACTGCAGCCTTTTTATTTAATCCACGGCTTCTCCGCTGTTTTATTGTTCGTTTATTACGATTATAGTTATTGTGTAGGTATTTTAGACTTAGTTTACTGTTCAGGTACCCATTTCCTTTACCCTTCCAACCATACCCCCATTAACATGTCTATCGAGGTGATCACCATCGATCAAAGAACTGTCACTTACCAAAACTGAAACTGATTATGACAGCAGCAATCCAAGCTGTGAGAAAACAGTAAAAAGGAGGCGTGTCAGACATCATGGTACATTTTCTGATGCAGCTACTGAAAACAACTTCCTGATGCTGCCGCTAAATACTTGCAGAAAAATCCACAAGTTAATAGACACGCTGTCACTAAATACTCGCAGGCAAATCCACAAGTTTATAGGGACGCTGTCGCTAAATACTCGCAGGCAAATCCACAAGTTAATACCGGGAATGCCTGTTAAACATCTTAGATTCACGAGTAGCGATTTGGGTAGTGAGATGTCTATCCAGGTGATGACCATCGATTAAAGAACTGTCACTTACTGAGTGGTTTCCATGCCTGGAGATGCCGCCTGCCTTTTCCATTCTCTGTGTTACATATTGCACGGCCATATCAGGCTCAATCTTGATATCCGGAGGAACATTGTGTCTTATGTATTGAATGACTGGGACAGGTTCAAGGTGTGGACTGATGACGGTACAGGAGATAATTATACTACACAGGGGCACTATAAGAAATGCTTAAGCCCTTCACCTACTGTATGCTTCTGCATGTGAGTTCATGGCTGCTGCTGAATTGTTCGGTTGTCGCTTTCTACTAAAATGGCCAAATATTTTACACCTTTGGAGAACTTCCAATGGCTCTTAAACATCTTAGATTCACAGGTGACGATTTGAGTAGTAGACACTTTGATGTTAATGAATGTTTCAACTCTCAAAAGCTGGATGTGAGCTTATCGATGAAGCCGGTTGTATGCTTACAATGCTTAACAGATGCCGAATGTCACTTCAACACAAGTCCTACAAATACTAACGTAATTGAAACAAACCATGAAACTCAAACCGATTATGACAGCAGCAATCCAAGCTGTGAGAAAACAGTAAAAAGGATGCTTGGTAGATGTCGTGATACATTTTCTGAAACAACTTTGTGACGCTGCCACCAAATACTCGCAGAAAAATCCACAAGTTAATAGACATGCTGTCGCTAAATACTCGCAGGCAAATCCACAAGTTCATAGACACGCTGCCGCTAAATATTTGCATGCAAATCCACAAGTTCATAGGGATGCTCTCACTAAATACTCGCAGGCAGATCCACAAGTTCATAGACACGCTGCCGCTAAATATTCGCAGGCAAATCCACAACTTAATACCAGGAATGCCTGTTAAACATCTTAAACTCACGAGTACCGATTTGGGTAGTGAACACTTCGATGAATTAAACCTGTTATCTTTACAACAGTTGACAAACACGGAATGTAACTTGAACACAACACATCCTCCAAATACGAACCTGATTGAAAGAAATAATGATAATCAAATCCTTGATGACAGCAACACTCATAACAGTGATAAAACAATTACATTGACAATCATGTTACGTTATTTTTAAAATGTTTCCTTTTCTTTTTCATAACTTCTTTAACACACTACTTCTCTGCTGCGAAGCGCGAGTATTTTGCTAGTTTCCTTTAAAAGAGGTGTCATTGATTTGCTTTCCATATGTTGTAGGTTATCATTAAAACAAAAACTTAAACCAACAAATACGCAAACAGTGAATCACAAAAAATGTAAGGGATGATAGAACAATCATGGTTGAGGGAACAATATTTGGAAACCTTAAATTGTTAACAGTTACTTTCAGTTCTTTGCATTTTATTTTTATTTGATGTTCAGATGAGAGACCCACCTAAATCAGAGCTTTAAATAGGACGGTGTCAATTATGTAATCATTAGACGCATGCCCAGAATTCAATAGGCCATCTTAATCACAAACAGCACGCCAACACAAAAGAAACAAAAAAAAAAAAAACATATAACAGAAAATGGACAAAAATAGGAACAAATAATAAAATAAAATTCATTTTTAACCTCAGATTGAACCCAACACTTTTAAAATCCACAGTAGACACACTAAGGTTTTGAAATTCCCCTTCTTTGCAACAATTTTTAAAAACTGAATCCTAATCTATGAGCACAGACCATTCAATGTCCAAATCAAAGGTCTTTGTCTAAAACCCACCCCTTGCTGTAGGATTTTTCTCCTATTAGCCCCAGGATTTGAAGCCTGTAACATCTTGCTGTAGATTCAATGAGAGTGTCTGATGCAGGATTTGCTTCTAGAAGGTTTTCTGTCAATAAGGTAAATGGCTCCCTGCTGTCTGTAAGTGTTTAGACCATTTCATGTAGCTGGGCCCACCCAATCAATGTGCGTTCTACTAACCTCTTGGCCACCCCCTATTGCCCTAACCTAATGTGAGGCAAAGGCAAAAGAAGTGAAGATAAAAATGTATTCCTAAAATAAAAGGGGGGGATTAAGATGAAAGCTGAAGTCACTCCAACAAGGGGCAGCAACGTATAAGAAATGTAGTGATTTATGAGCAGGGACTGCAGCAAGGTTAGAGTTTATGAGTGGTCAGCTCAGCAGCCTGTTTACTATGACCACTTAAGAATGGAGCACAAGCCAAGATAGCTCATCAGTATGCTCAAATTATTAGATGTTATTTAATAAACGTTTAGAATTTATTTACTATTGAATTACATGTTTTTTTCTCTGTTCCAGTTAGGGGAGATTTGGAAATCATAGGATATGAACTTATTACTATTTTGAATATTTATTTGCTCTGGAGGTGGTTAAGGTTATTGTGTGTGATTTCTCTTTTTGTTTGCGTCACCATTTCATGACTCAGTTGCCATGATAAAATGCTCAGTTGTTGCGAGCACAAATGTCGCACTCAGTGACATCATAAACACTATGTTTTGTAAACCAGCGCCATGTATTAATCGACATCCGGTATTGTGGATATTTTCTCAAATCATTTTTGCAAATGCTTTTCTCATGTAGTATTATGCTCAATAAATCGTTTGCCCCTAAAATTTTGACTTTGACTTTGTTCAGTGGTTTGCTTTTGATGCACATTCTTCTGTTCTCCCAGTTTTTAGCCCCTGTCGCCTGCCAGATCTCCCACTTCTTTGGCAGAAAAATTGAAACTTTATGTGAGGTATTGAGCAGTGGTGAATAGGAAGCTGACATTTAGGAGCTTAGTGTTCTTAATGCCTTACTTTGTAGGAATGCAAACTTGAAGTGGCTTAAACATGCGCTAACAAGCAGTGTGTAGACTAACAGTGGATCATGAAAAAAAATTTGGACAGGGGCGCAGTTTGTGAAGCAGAACTTATCTATTATATGGTGCCTTTCACATCTATTTAGTATGTAGTGCTTTTCACAATTATCTGGTAAAATGTATTGTATGCTTTCCACCATGCTGCCCAATCTGATGCCAGCTTTCCCATTTCTGTTATTCTCCAAAATTTCAGTCTGTCACATCCACAGTCGTTTTATTCTTCCCATAACTTGCCTATCAATGTGGAAAGGAACAGGTGGACCAGCCACCCAAATTTTATACCACATCTCTCTCTAAATTGCCCAATCCTTTGCCATCTTGCCCAGTTCCCCATTCTGCCAAAACCCACACAATAATGTCCGCAACCCCACCTCTGTAATCTTCCAATAATGTGCACTTCCGTCTGTCCTATAACACATCCATAGCATAAGTCCAATCCAAATCTCATTCTGCCTCTGCTAAAAGAGTGCCCAGTCCTTGTCCATGTCCACTTTATTCCATAAATCCACATCATACAGTCACTAGTCTTGCATCCCATTTTATCATTTACCATACCCACAGAGTCATCCCCACCCTAATTTTATTCTACCCTTGCAGCCAGTCTGCCCAGTCCTATGTAAGATTGCCAGGTTTACCTAACTTGGGCACAAATTCACATTCTAATATCCACAGACCCCTAAAACATAACTCATACCCCAACCTGTCTTGTACTAAACCCACAGGACAAGTCCAATCTAAATCTTTTTCTGCCTTTACAATCAGGATACCTAGATTTCCTTGAACATAGATTTTGTCCTCCTTTCTTCAAGCCTGAAAATTTCTAATTACTTTCTGCCTAAATTGAATCATTTCACTAAGCCTGCCAAAAAAAATATCTGCACAGTATTGTCTAGATCAGTGTTTCCCAACCTTTTGTTCTATAGTGGCGCACTTTTTGCAACCAAAATCATCCCTACTGAAAAAGAAAGGAAAAAAAGGAGCTCTGAGATCAGCATTCACAGACATGGCACATAGTGAGCTCTTTGGTGTCACCTCCAAGCTCCTTCACCCCTTTGCCTGCCCCTCTCTGCCTTAGAGGCAACTCATATACCCACTGTCCACCAGCACTGTGAGGCTCGCTGCCTACCACACATCCAGGGCAGAAGGACTCTGGCAGCCTGGAGATGAATCTGGAGTGCTCTAAGTGCTGTGACTGCAACATAGCAATCATGGAGCTGCTTTTATGCCAGCTTTTCCAGGTAGAGCTGTCCTCCTCAGACAGGTGTTGACCACCCGAGGGGGGTGGTCTCTCTCAAGTGCAGACCCAGGTGTTCCACACTATTATTTGCACAACACACCTGGCTCTCATGGCGCACCACTACACCATGGCACACTGGTTGAAAAACAGTGCTCTATTTGACTGCGGCTACTTTCCGAAAGATGTTTTTGGTCTTGTACTCCCATCTTTGTCCACAATGCTTTGGTAGAGATGCTTTGAAACAGCAAACAGGGAAAGCAAAAGAAGGCATTACTTACACCACATCCAGTTAGCCAACTCAGTTTGTCATAACAAGAGCGGAAAGAGTTCCACTTGAGTTTGCCATCTTCCCAAAGTCTCGCTTGGTCATCTGTAGTTACGTTAATGACGGGTGTAAACTGTGAACCATTGATGTGAACTTCAAATAGTGCATCAAAGATTGTCCAATCACATTAGATTAAAAATGCCTAAAACAATACTAATTTGCTGTCAACAAAGTGGGTGTCCGGGGCACAGAGGGCTGCGTCCCCAGAAAAATCTGAAAGCAACCAATTGAAGGGCAGCCTCAGGTCACCTGCTTGTCAAAACATCAGTGACTTACATTGACTCTCCTATGGCCGACGCCTTTCACATAGAAATTAAACAAATACAAATCAGAACCAATTTTTAATGGATGTTGACATGCGCTGACAGCAGGCACGTTGAGCAAGTAGACAAATTTATTTCATGATTATTTTGCATTATCTAACTAATTTAAGTAGAATTTTTAAAACTCTAATACCCAACGTTACAAACTGCTACTGGTGTATACGTTTATTTAGGAGTAAAACCTAACCACGTCCAACTTTGACCTTCTCACATTCCACATTTTTTTAAAGGTTTAGCCTATTGCAGCCCCAGCAGAGCACAATTTGTGAGAGGCAGGAGGACAAACCAGCTAGAGGAGTAATGGAGAGAGATTTAGGGGTTATGGGGCAGTGCAGCACCTGTCCAGTCTAAGCTTTTGTGTCAGTCAGTATACCATCCTACTTTACTTACAAATCAGTCGGAAATGTACTGAAGAAGTTGGTGGAGCATTGAGTCTTTTAAGGGATGTAGTGCTCTTACAGATAAAGCTCAATTCTAGAAGCCTTGGAGTTCAGTATATCTGCAGTATTTCTAGTAGTGTTGGCCTCTGCTTCTCCTTGAGTTACCTTTACATGTCTCTGTTGGGTTCTACTTCACTGCCTGGGACAGGGGAGCAATATGCAACTCCACAGATAAGGAGGAGCCACTTCAACCATTATCAATGTGTGGCATCCATGTGGATGATGCCATTTTGTGCCAGTACACTCATGACACATCTTATTATGCGGTGAAGCGATGAGAAAAGTAGTTAGCCTATTAGAGATGGATGATGATTAAGGGGCCAGAATGAGCAGACCATGAAGACGTCAGGATACACCTTACACTTTATAAAAGATGTCCAGGGATTTTCCTTTTTATTGAGCACAGAGAGTCAGGACCTCGGTTTTACATCTCATCCTAAGGACAGCGTTTTTTGTGGTGTTCCAGTATTAACTACAGAGTCAGAGTCTTGCATAAAGTGACGATCAAGAATAAATTCCATCTTTTACACACCCCTGTGTTATAGGAAAATAAATTACAGGCTTGAATTTTGGCTACTTTAAATACTCTTTGTGACTTGCGGCCACTGGCATTTACTGGCAGGGAGTCCAATGAAATAGAAGGACCAGAGTAGAGAGCATCGGTGAAGCAGCACCTCCCCTGAGATGCCAGAGGACAGCCTTCCTGGGTGGCTGTGGCACCACAGATTCTCACAGGGCATGCTGGGACGTGTAGTTTGGTTGTTTGGGGCCACCAGGGGGACCTGCAGAACCCTCTACTGGACTTTCACCACACCTGGTTGTAATTCCAGGTAACACTGATGAGACACCTGGAACACTCCCAGGAGCGGAATAAAAGGAGCCGCTTCACTCCATTCAAGGAGCCAGAGTTGGGAGGAAGAGGGACGAAGCTTGCCAGGAAAGGAGAAGAGAGGGGTGGAGTGGAGGCAGAATGAGGAAGAAAGAAGGAAGAAAGGATGATATATTGTATTGTGCTTGGGAACTATGATACTGTAGGGAACGAGACAAAAACGTTCCCCATGGGAATAAATGTGTCTTGTGTGCTGAACTTGGCTTCTTTGTGTGCGTATGGGGTTTGGGGAGCTGTACACCCCCTGGTGTCACCTTGTACCAAAAAACATCTATGTTTAAGAAAGGGAATGACTTTAAAAGACCATCTTCCACATATAGAGAAGACATCAGAAATAAAGGTGGTGATTACTGATGAGCAAACTCCACAATGTTTGCTTCGTCTCTAGTTCAGAGAAATCACAGAAGTGTTTGTGAATATCATGGAACTTGGCAAAATGCTTTGAAGTCAATGGGAAAGGACTAACTGAACTGGATTTGACTGGATTATAATGA